>NW_024060440.1:0-24550 GCF_016432855.1 Salvelinus namaycush | reverse complement strand
GGCTGGAGGAGGGGTGTAGAGGGGTCATAAAGACCTGATGTCTCCTGGGTCCATAGTGAGACGGACACGGGAACAAGGAGGCCTGGATGGCCTGCAGACAGTTTGGGTCGCTACACATGGAATATCAAGCCCACCACGGGCTCAGGCCACAGAGAGCACAAAGCTCTCTGCAGCTCTCCATACGTCTCTACACCTCTCTACATCTCTCAACTCGTCTCTACTCCTATCCACTCCTCTCTATACCTCTCTACACCTCTATACACTTCTATACACCTGTCCACACCTCTCTACACCTCTCCATACCTCTAAATACCTTTCTACATGTCTCTATACCTCTCTATACCTGTCTCTATACCTCTTTACATGTTTCTACACCTCTCTAGACCCCACTACACCTCACTATACACCTCCATACACCTCCATACACATCACTATACCGCTATAGACCCCCCTCTCTCTCTACTCCTCTCCACAACGCTCTACACCTCTCTATAACACTCTACATCTGTTTATAACTATATATACCTCGCTATACCTGTCTCTATACATCTCTACATGTTTCTACACCCCTCTACACCTCTCCACACCTCTCTACACCTCTCTAGACCCCTCTACACCTCTCCACACCTCTCTACACCTATCTAGACCCCTCTACACCTCTCCACACCTCTCTACACCTCTCTAGACCCCTCTACACCTCTCTAGACCTCTCTAGACCCCTCTACACCTCTCCACACCTCTCTACACCTCTCTAGACCCCTCTACACCTCTCCACACCTCTCTACACCTCTCTAGACCCCTCTACACCTCTCCACACCTCTCTACACCTCTCTAGACCCCTCTACACCTCTCTAGACCTCTCTAGACCCCTCTACACCTCTCCACACCTCTCTACACCTCTCTAGACCCCTCTACACCTCTCTACACCTCTCTACACCTCTCCACACCTCTCTAGACCCCTCTACACCTCTCTAGACCCCTCTACACCTCTCCACACCTCTCTGCACCTCTCTAGACCCCTCTACACCTCTCCACACTTCTCTACACCTCTCTAGACCCCTCTACACCTCTACACCTCTCTACACCTCTCTACACCTCTCTAGACCCCTCTCCACCTCTCCACACCTCTCTACACCTCTCTAGACCCCTCTACACCTCTCTAGACCTCTCTAGACCCCTCTACACCTCTCCACACCTCTCTACACCTCTCTAGACCCCTCTACACCTCTCCATACCTCTCTACACCTCTCTAGACCCCTCTACACCTTTCCACACCTCTCTACACCTCTCTAGACCCCTCTACACCTCTCTACACCTCTCTACACCTCTCTAGACCCCTCTACACCTCTCTACACCTCTCTACACCCCTCTACACCTCTCCACACCTCTCTACACCTCTCTATACCCCTCTACACCTATCTAGACCCCTCTACACCTCTCCACACCTCTCTACACCTCTCTAGACCCCTCTACACCTCTCCACACTTCTCTACACCTCTCTAGACCCCTCTACACCTCTCTACACCTCTCTACACCTCTCTAGACCCCTCTACACCTCTCCACACCTCTCTACACCTCTCTAGACCCCTCTACACCTCTCTAGACCCCTCTACACCTCTCTAGACCCCTCTACACCTCTCTACACCCCTCTACACCTCTCTACACCTCTCTAGACCCCTCTACACCTCTCTAGACCCCTCTACACCTCTCCACACCTCTCTACACCTCTCCATACCTCTCTACATCTCTATATACCTCTCTACACCTTTCTACAACTCTCTATACCTCTCTACATGTTTCTACACACGTCGACATCTCTATATACCTCTCTACACCTTTCTACAACTCTCTATACCTCTCTACATGTTTCTACACACGTCGACACCTCTATATACCTCTCTGCACCCCTCTATACCTCTCCACACCTCTCCACACTTCTCTATACCTCACTACACATTTCTACAACGCTCTATACCTCTCAATACCTCTCTATACCTCTATACAACTCTATACACCTCGCTGTACCTCACTATACCCCTCTATACCTCTCCATACATCTCTTTACCCCTTTATCTCTCAATACAAGTCTCATAACCTCTCTACACCTTTCTATTTCTCTCTACACCTTTATACACCTCTCTGTACCTATCTACACCTCAATAATACCTATCTACACCTTTATACACCTCTCTGTACCTATCTACACCTCAATAATACCTCTCTACACCTGTATACACCTCTCTGTACCTATCTACACCTCAATAATACCTATCTACACCTGTATACACCTCTCTGTACCTATCTACACCTCAATAATACCTCTCTGCACCATTATACACCTACCTATAAATCTCTACAACTCTATATACCTCTCTATACATCTCTATAGCTGTCTACGCCTTTCCACACCTCTATATACCTCACTATACCCCTCTATTCCTCTCCATACATCTCTATACCCCTTTCTCTTTCTCTACACCTCTCTATACCTCTCTACTCCTCTCTACACCTCTCTATACCTCTCTATACATTCTATGCCAGTCTACACCTTTCTACATCTCTCTGTACCTCTTTACACCTTTGTACAACTCCCTATACTTCTCTAAACCGTTCTACAACTCTCTAGACCTCTCCACACCTTTCTACACCTCTCTATATCTCTCCAAACACATTCCTACATCCCCTTATACATCTGTACAACTCTCTATACCTCTCTATTCCTCTAAACACCTTTCTACACCTCTCTATATCTCTCTACTCCTCTCTATAACACTCTATACCTCTCTACACCTTTGTACAAATCTCTATACCTCTCTATACCTCTCTACCTCTCTCTACCCTCTCTATACCTCTCTACCTCTCTCTACCCTCTCTATACCTCTCTATACACCTCTCTATACCTCTCTATACCTCTCTATACACCTCTCTATACCTATCTATACCTCTATACACCTCTATACACCTCTCTATACCTCTCTACCTCTCTCTACCCTCTCTATACCTCTCTATACCTATCTATACCTCTCTATACCTCTCTATACACCTCTCTATACCTATCTATACCTCTATACACCTCTATACACCTCTCTCTACCCTCTCTATACCTCTCTACCTCTCTCTACCCTCTCTATACCTCTCTACCTCTCTCTACCCCTCTCTCTACCTCTCTACCTCTCTCTACACCTCTCTATACCTCTCTATACACCCCTCTATACCTCTCTCTACACCCCTCTATACCTCTCTATACACCTCTCTCTACCTCTATATACACCTCTCTATACCTCTCTAAACACATTCCTACATCCCCTTATACCTCTCTACCTCTCTCTACCCTCTCTATACCTCTCTACCTCTCTCTACCCCCTCTATACCTCTCTATACGCCTCTATACACCTCTCTACCCTCTCTATACACCTCTATACACCTCTCTACATCTCTCTAAACACATTCCTACATCCCCTTATACCTCTCTACCTCTCTCTATATCTCTCTAAACACATTCCTACATCCCCTTATACCTCTCTACATCTCTCTATATCTCTCTAAACACATTCCTACATCCCCTTATACCTCTCTACCTCTCTCTACACCTCTCTAAACACATTCCTACATCCCCTTATACCTCTCTACCTCTCTCTACCTCTCTCTACCCCTCTCTATACCTCTCTACCTCTCTCTACCCCTCTCTATACCTCTCTACCTTTCTCCACCCCTCTCTATACCTCTCTACCTCTCTCTACCCCTCTCTATACCTCCCTACCTCTCTCTACCTCTCTCTACCCCTCTCTCTACCCCTCTCTATACCTCTCTACCTCTCTCTACCCCTCTCTATACCTCTCTACCTCTCTCTACCCCTCTCTCTACCCCTCTCTCTACCTCTCTCTACCCCTCTCTCTACCTCTCTCTACCCCTCTCTATACCTCTCTACCTCTCTCTACCTCTCTCTACCCCTCTCTATACCTCCCTACCCCTCTCTATACCTCTCTACCTCTCTCTACCCCTCTCTTTACCTCCCTACCTCTCTCTACCCCTCTCTCTACCTCTCTCCACCCCTCTCTATACCTCTCTACCTCTCTCTACCCCTCTCTATACCTCCCTACCTCTCTCTCTACCTCTCTCTACCTCTCTCTACCCCTCTCTATACCTCTCTACCTCTCTCTACACCTCTCTATACCTCTCTACCTCTCTCTACCCCTCTCTATACCTCTCTACCTCTCTCTATTCCTCTCTATGCCAGTCTACACCTTTATACACCTCTTTGTACCTCTATACACCTTTGTACAACTCCCTATACCTCTCTACAACTCTCTATTCTTCTCTGCACCTCTCAATACTTCTCTATACCTTTCTACAACTCTCTAGACCTCTTTGCATTTCTCTATACCTCTCTATTCCTCTAAACACCTTTCTACACCTCTCTATACATCTCTATTCTTCTAAACACCTTTCTACACCTCTCTATACATCTCTACACCTTTCTACACCTCTCTATACCTCTCTATACCTCTCTATTCTTCTAAACACCTTTCTACACCTCTCTATACATCTCTATTCTTCTAAACACATTTCTACACCTCTCTATACATCTCTACACCTTTCTACACCTCTCTATACCTCTCTATACCTCTCTATTCTTCTAAACACCTTTCTACACCTCTCTATACATCTCTACACCTTTCTACAACTTTCTACAACTCTCTATACCTCTCTATATCACTATACACCTCTATCTACACCTCTCTACATCTCTCTGCACCTCTTTATACCCCTCTATACCTCTCTGTACCCCTCTATACATACAGTGGGGAGAACAAGTATTTGATACATTGCCGATTTTGCAGGTTTTCTTACTTACAAAGCATCTACAATTTTATCCCTGATGTCCTTACACAGCTCTCTGGTTTTGGCCTTTGTGGAGAGGTTGGAGTCTGTTTGATTGAGTGTGTGGACAGGTGTCTTTTATACAGGTAACGAGTTCAAACAGGTGCAGTTAATACAGGTAATGAGTGGAGAACAGGAGGGCTTCTTAAAGAAAAACGAACAGGTCTGTGAGAGCCGGAATTCTTACTGGTTGGTAGGTGATCAAATACTTATGTCATGCAATAAAATGCAAATTAATTACTTAAAAATCATACAATGTGATTTTCTGGATTTTTGTTTTAGATTCCGTCTCTCACAGTTGAAGTGTTCCTATGATAAAAATTACAGACCTCTACATGCTTTGTAAGTAGGAAAACCTGCTAAATCGCCAGTGAATCAAATACTTGTTCTCCCCACTGTATATATATAACTCTCTACACCTCTCTACACCTCTCTATACTGCTCTACACCGCTCTAAACCTCTCTATAATTCTCTATATACCTCTCTACACCTATCCATATCTCTATATACCCATTTATCGCTGTCTACACCTATCTATACATCTCTACACCTCTCTATACAACTTTACACCTCTCTACACCTCTATATACCTCTTTACACCTCTTTACACCTTTTTACACCTTTTTACACCTCTCTACATTTCTCTACACCTCTCTATAGCGCTCTACACCACTTTATACCCCTCTACACCTCTCTACACCTCTCTACACCTCTCTTTGCCTCTCTATACATCTATATTCCCCTCTCTCTCCCCTCTCTCTCCCCTCTCTCACTACTCCTCCTCTTCATACGAAGAGGAGGAGTAGTGATTCGACCAAAATGCAGCGTGGTTATGTGACATAATGATTTATTAAACAAGACGAAGACGAAACGAAATACACTTGATAAACTACAAAACAAATAAACGATGTAGACAGACCTGGACACGAACTTACATATAACGTGAAGAACGCATGAACAGGAAACAGACTACATACAAAACGAACGAACGAACGATACCGAAACAGTCCCGTGTGGCGTAACATACAGACACTGACACAGGAGACAACCACCCACAAACAAACAATGTGACACCACCTACCTTAATATGATTCTCAATCAGAGGAGATGAAAACCACCTGCCTCTAATTGAGAACCATATCAGGTACCCATTAAACCAACATAGAAACACAAAACATAGACTGCCCACCCAAACTCACGTCCTGACCAACTAACACATACAAAACTAACAGAAAACAGGTCAGGAACGTGACACTCTCTCTATACATCTCTATTCCCCTCTCTCTCTCTACACCTCTATATATCTTTCTCTCTCTTTCTGCTCTTTCTCTCTCTGTCTCTTTTTTCTCCCTTTCTCTCCCCTTTCTCTCTCTTCTGTTCTCTCTTTTCTGAACAGACACATTGCATGGTAGAGTAATAGACTTACTTGTGGTTCTTTGTCTGATAACCTTAACCATTAAAGACCCATTCTGGGGTTTGAGCACTCTGACTGATTCAACGTTTATGGTTTAGAGACGCTAATGGTCCACTAACAGCTCTTAAAGAACCACTTACAAGACAGCACACACACAGCACGGGTATAAACTGTGTGACATTTAGGAATGAAATGGGACCAATCACACTGGAAGGTCCACTAGACTGTCAGAGAACAACGGGGGGTGTGCATGTGAATGTGTGTGTGTGTGTGTGTGTGTGTGTGTGTGTGTGTGTGTGTGTGTGTGTGTGTGTGTGTGTGTGTGTGTGTGTGTGTGTGTGTGTGTGTGTGTGTGTGTGTGTGTGTGTGTGTGTGTGTGTGTGTGTGTGTGTGTGTGTGTTGAGTAGGTATTTATCCCAGAATATCACCCAGCGGGAGAGATATACTCTTTAGACAAAACATAGTATATTTAGACTCTCTCCTGTCAACAGTGTGATTGACATGTGTTACCTGTTCACAGTGTCTGGTTCCTCTACACAAGGTGGGGTTTTCTACAGTAGGGTCTGAAATTATTGACACCCTTGATAAGAATGAGCAAAAGTTACAATTAATTTAATAATTAATTATAAAATAAATCATTTAAATACTGAGCTATATTTTAAGTTCCAAAAAATTGTGAATTGATAATAAAGGGATACCTAGTCAGATGCACAACTGAATGCATTTAACCAAAATATGTCTTCCGCAATCCCAGGTCTGCATTGGGCCGCATAGCATTTACGGTGATCGGGCCTCTGCAGAGCATTCATACTTCTCGCGCTTGCTTTGAGGAGCAGCGCAGAGCTGTTGTGAACGAAATTAGTTTGTGTTTTATACATGACCTCTGACCCCCACCTACTGTCAACCAATCAAATGCAAAGCTATACGTAGCCCTCTGCATTGTTTCAAAATTTCGGAGGCGGAGCTCAATCTAGCCTCTGCATGCCTCTGAAGGCTCCGCAATTGCATCACACCCTCCTCCATAAGAAGTCTTCGATCAAGCATAAATTGCCTTTTTTTAATCGATGTTCATGTCACCAGCACCCGGTGAGCACGTTTTGGGGGGTTAACTGCCTTGCGCAAGGGCACAACAACCTTTCGGTTACTGTTACCCAACGCTCTTAACCACTAGGCTACCTGCTGCTTTTCTGCAATGGCCAACTCAGTCTCTTAAAACCCTTTGAAAACCTGCGGTTTGAACTGAAGATGGGCAGTTCATAAGTGCAGACAAAAGATATCAAGGATCTCTAGAAGGATTCTGTATGGAGGACTGGTCTAAGATCCCCCTCCAATGTGTTCTCTAATCTCAGAAAACATTTCACAAAAAGGCTCAGTGCTGTTATCCTCGCAAGGTGACGTATTGAAAACAGGGGTGTCAATCTTCTTTTTTTTTACTATTACTTATTAAACAAAATCATTTTGAGCAACTGTATTAGTAGAATGTAATATAATTTCCATTTTTGGGGGGGTTTTGGCATACAATATAGCTCAGTATTTGAATATTTTTTTTCATACAGTCAGATGGCGACGTATTGTATGGCTGCCATCTTGCAAGCTTCGACCCAACTTTGCTATTTTGTGTTTCTTTTGGCATTTATTTAAACTTTTTAATGCTTACGTTGCTTCTGTCCCTAGTTCCTATCAATCAATGGAGTAAATGTCAAACAAGCACAAAAATAATAAAAAAAATGTCAAATTAAACATCTAAAAGTTACAATACAACTAAGGGGAGAGTACCAGCGTCCCGCCGTGTGGACACATTGATACTGTGACTCATTGGCAACTAAAGAAATGAGAACATAGAACTCAGAGATATTCTATAGGCCAAACGTTCGTAGAACTCAGAGATATTCTATAGGCCAAACGTTCATAGAACTCAGAGATAGCCTATGGGCCAAACGTTCATAGAACTCAGAGATAGCCTATGGGCCAAACGTTCATAGAACTCAGAGATAGCCTATAGGCCAAACGTTCATAGAACTCAGAGATAGCCTATAGGCCAAACGTTCATAGAACTCAGAGATAGCCTATAGGCCAAACGTTCATAGAACTCAGAGATAGCCTATAGGCCAAACGTTCATAGAACTCAGAGATAGCCTATAGGCCAAACGTTCATAGAACTCAGAGATAGCCTATAGGCCAAACGTTCATAGAACTCAGAGATAGCCTATAGGCCAAACGTTCATAGAACTCAGAGATAGCCTATAGGCCAAACGTTCATAGAACTCAGAGATAGCCTATAGGCCAAACGTTCATAGAACTCAGAGATAGCCTATGGGCCAAACGTTCATAGAACTCAGAGATAGCCTATGGGCCAATGCAGCAGTAAGCCTGTAACTTCATCGTCAACTAAGTAAAATACATAGGCCTAAAGTCGACAAAATTAAAAAAACAATCGAAAATATTTCACATTCTTCTCTCTACTCCTCCCGTCTGCCTCCCTTTCTATCTGTCTTGACTTGAGCAATTTCTAGTGAAGTGCAACTTTTGTATCAAATAATCTATTGGATCTGGCCTGAAGCGGTCGCTAGCAAACATGCAACACTTCATCAAGAAGCCTATTCCGGGGCCTCAGATTATCCCGCGCCAGTGAGGTCAGGACAGACAGCTGTTTTTATTCATGACGTTTCCGCTGAATACATGGACTCATCACATCATGATATGTTGCCCTTTCACCCCGAGGTGATTATCAAGGCCGGGAGAGTTGGAAAGATTTTTAAAGTACTGAAGAACTATCATTCGCAATGGATGTAAAAAAAAAAAAAAACAGACTTTGTTGACTTCCTGAGTGAGGCGAAGAAAAAATGACTGAGAATCCCAGTTTATATTGAACGTGAGGAGTTAAAATAATCAGAAATCGGCCCAAATGGGCACTTTCCTACTTTTGCACACAGCAGGTCAGGTAGGCGTACTTGTGTGAGAGCTCAGGCGTTTGCAAACGTTATCAGGAAAGAGAAACCAGAAACATGCACGCCAAACAAAATACCTTAACTTCTTGCGACTACTGGGGGTGCTGTTCCGAATTAGCATTTTGTCGTCTCCAAATTAAACTGCCTAGTACTCAATTCTTGCTCGTACAATATGCATATTATTAATTCTATTGGATAGAAAACACTTTCTAGTTTCATACAAAGTTGGAATGATGTCTGTGGGTGACCCAGAACTCTTTCTACAGCGAAATCCATGACAGACAGTGAAAGGTCTGAGAGCGAAGCTCTGATTTCAGATCAGTTTTAAAAGTCTGTGTCTATCCTATGGAACGACACGAACTGCACCCGCCTTCCCCTGGATGTCAGTAACCAATGAGAAGTGGAATGGGCCTTCTGCGTAGCTCTCAGAGGTTATAAAGGACCAAGGAGTGAGGGTAGCCCCCCTTTCGACGCTCGCCTTTACGCAGGAAGACACCTCCGGATGCCATTTTCAAAGGCTCGGTTATCAACGTAAAATGTATCCGTCTGTAATTTAATTCGATATAGGACTTAGAAACATCATAAGGTAGTTAATTTAAACCGTTTTATAGCAATTTATATCCGTTTAGTGCGATTTTGATGCATTTCTATGTGAAGCACCGGGCACATTTCGGGGTCCCGGTCGAACGTTAGCGGGCATTTAGACGGACAAAGGACATCTTTCGACCAAAAGAAGATTAAACCCAAGAAAGAATACATTGCCCAAGAATCTGATGGAAGAACAGCTCAAAGTAAGCAATATTTAATATGATAAATCGTTGTTCTGTCGAAATATTTTAAACGCATATTTCGCCATTTTGTTTGGTATAGCTTCACTTGGCGAACCCTGTATTGAAAAGTAAGGATAATTTTAAAAATGTAAGTCAGCGGTTGCATTAAGAACTAATTTGTCTTTCGATTCCTGTCAACCCTGTATTTTTTAGTCAAGTATATGATTAGCTTTCAATTAAACTAGATCACTCTGATAGATGACGTCAGACATATTGAGGCTTGATTTCCTAGTATTTTTATTGTGTAACCACGGTTTTGTATGGCTAAATATGCACCTTTTCGAACAAACTGTATATGTATGTTGTAAAATGATGTTACAGGAGTGTCATCGGAAGAATTCTGAGAAGGTTAGTGAAAAAATTAATATATTTTGGCGATGATAACGTTATAGCTCCCTTTGCCTTGAATTCATGCTCTACTAACGTTTGTACATGTGGTATGCTAACTTATCGATTTATTGTGTTTTCGCTGAAAAACGCTTAGAAAATCTGAAATATGGTCTGAAATCACAAGAACTGTGTCTTTCCATTGCTATGCTTTGTCTATTTTTATGAAATGTTTTATGATGAGTAAATTGGTCATACACGTTGCTCTATCTAGTAATTCTAGTCGATTTGTGATGGTCGGTGCAATTGTAAACTGTGATTTCTACCTGAAATATGCACTTTTTTCTAACAACACCTATCCTATACCATAAATATGTTATCAGACTGTCATCTGATGAGTTTTTTTCTTGGTTTGTTGCTATCAATATCTTAGTTTAGCCGAATTGGTGATAGCTAGTGGTGGAGAGAGAAAATGGTGGACAAAGAAAGATGGTGTATTTTGCTAACGTGGTTAGCTAATAGATTTACATATTGTGTCTTCCCTGTAAAACATTTTAAAAAACAGAAATGATGGGTTTATTCACAAGATCTGTATCTTTCATCTGGTGTCTTGGACTTGTGATTTAATGATATTTAGATGCTACTATTTACTTGTGAAGCTATGCTAGCGATGCTAATCAGTGTGGGGGGGGTGGGGGGTGATCCCGGATCCGGGTTTCTGAGGCAGTAAAAGTTAAAACATTTTGATAAACACCAAATAAACAATCAAAAGGGCAAACAATTCACACAATGAAACAATGAATGCACACGAATTGGACGTGAGACAGTTGAGCGTGTTCTGAAGAGCTGAGCGCATCCACTCTGAATAGAGAAGCTCCATATCTTCGTCACACCACCTCCCCTTCTTCCTGTTATATTCTACTCAAGACACATTTATCTTAACACATATTTTAGACGCTTTTTACTGACATCTGAATCTCAATCAGCTCAACCTGTGTTGCCACCAAGCTTCCAGGCTTCCCAAATAGATCGGTCTACACACTTGTGATTTTAAAAACAATTCACAGCAACAACAAAAACAATTGTAAAGAAGCTAATGATCCTCTGTGGCTAAGTCATGCTCCCTGGTGAAGTATTTTTAAGGATTTTATTTAGACAGGAGTAATTATAGCCTATAATTTTGGCAAAACATACATTTATTTTAGAAGAACCCAGCATCCTAACAGTGCACCTGTGCACCCTCCAGAGATCTGTATATTATGACAAGATGCTTATGTCTCTGCCCTAACAATGGGTATTCTTTGTCCCAAAGGCAGGAATAAGCTTAGGTCTGCATATTATTCCCATAGAAACACATTAGGCTTATGCTGGACCAAAATTTGTCGAGAGTCAAACCTCTTCCTCTCTGCTGAAACTATTTCACCAGAGAAAGTATCTGAGCGAGTGAAAACAGCGCCCCTCTGTATTTAACCCATGTATCTGATATTGTCCGCCCAGAAATAGTATGACATGCCGTACTCTTTTGGTCCAGACAGCATCAGATACAGGATCTGCACATACTGAGACAGATAGGGGGCGCTGTTCTGTTCGCTCTGATGATTTAACTGAGATGTATGCGTCTTTCTGTCGTTGCGCATCTCGGTCAAATAAATGATCAATATATTAATATTTCATTTGGATGGGCAAGGAAGTGCGGTAGGATCGGCCAGGCCCCCTAAAGCCCAACAATAACCCCGGACCTAGCTGGAGATCGAAGCTGTTCATCAGTGTCTCGATCCCAGCTTTGATTCACCTGTACTGCCTTCTAGATGTTAGAAGGGTGAACAGGCCGTTGCTATGGTTGCTGAGGTCCTTGATGATCTTCTTGGACTTCCTGTGACACCGGGTGCTGTAGATGTCCTGGAGGGCAGACAGTGTTCCTCTGATGGTGTATTGGGCTGTCCCCACCACCCTCTGGATAGCCCTGCGTTTGCGGACGATGCAATTGCCATGCCAGGCGGTGATACAGCCCGGCAGGATGCTCTCAATGGTGCATTTGTAGAAGTTTGTGAGGGTCTTAGGGGCCAAGCTGAATTTCTTCAGCCACCTGAGGTTGAAGAGAAGCTGTTGCGCCTTCTTCTATCGGTGTGAATGGAGCCCTTCAGATCCTCAGTGATGTGCATGCTGAGGAACTTGAAGCTTTGGACCCTCTCCACTGTGGTCCCGTCATTGTGGATGGGGGGCGTGCTCTCTCTGCTGTCTCCTGTAGTCCACGATCAGCTCTTTTGTTTTGTTGACGTGGAGGGAGAGATTATTTTCCTGCCACCACTCCACCAAGGCACTCACCTCCTCCATGTAGGCTGTTTCGTCGTTGTTGGTAATCAGATCAAACACTGTTGTGTCGTCAGCAAACTTGATGATTAAGTGTGAGACGTGCATGGCCAGACAGTCATGTGTGGACAGCTCAGCTTTCAACACCATAGTCCCCTCCAAGTTTGTCACCAAGCTTGGGACCCTGGGACTGAACACCTACCTAGGCAACTGGGTCCTGGACTTCCTCACAGGCTTACCCCAGGTGGTGATGGTAGACAACATCCCCTCCGACATGCTGACACTCAGCAGGGGGGCCCCACAGGGGTGTGCTTAATCCCCTTCTTTCTTTTTTGTTTTCTCTTAAATTTCGTGATATCCAATTGTGATCCAATTAGGATCTTGTCTCATCGCTGCCCTCCCCAACAGGCTCGGGAGAGGTGCAGGTCGAGTCATGCATCCTCTGAAACGTGACCTGCCAAGCCGTGCTGCTTCTTAACACCCGCTCGCTTAACCCGGAAGCCAGCTGCATGTGTCAGAGGAAACACAGTTTAACTGATAACTGAAATCAGCTTGCAGGCGCCCGGCCCGCCACAAGGATTCACTAGAGTGTGATGAGCCAAGTGAATCCCTCCCCGGTCAAATCCTCCACTAACCCGGACGACGCTGGGCTAATTTTGCACCGCCATATGGGACTCATGGGCACGGTCGGTTGTGACACAGCTTGGGATCGAACCCTAGGCTGTAGTGACGCCGCAACACTGCAATGCAGTGCCTTTGACTCCTGTGCCACTCGGGAGGCAGTGTTTAGTCCCCTTTTGTTCGACAGACTCCAACACCATCATCAGGTTTGCTGACGACACGACGATGGTAGACGTGATCACTGGTGATGATGAGACAGCCTACAGGGAAGTGGTCAGTGATCTGACTGTGTGGTGCCAGGACAACAACCTCTCCCTCAACTTCAGTAAGACCAAGGAGCTGATTGTGGACTAGAGAACATAGGAGGAGGGGAGGGGGCATCTATATTAAAGGGGCTGCAATGGAGCAAGTCGAGAACTTCAAGTCCCTTTTTGTCCAAATTACTAAGGACTTAAAATGGTTCACACACACAAGCGACAGCGCCTATTCCCCCTCAGGAGGTTGAACAGATTTGGCATGGGCACTCAAAGCCTCAAACAGGTCTACAGCTGCACCGTTGAGAGCATCTTGACTGGCTGCATCACCGCTCGGTATGGCAACAGTACCACCCTCGATCACATGGCGCTACAGAGGGTGGTAGGGACAGCCCGGTACATCAATGGGGCTGAGTTCCCTGCCATTCAATACCTCTATATCAAGCGGTGTGAAAAGAAGGCCCAGGTAAAGACTCCAGCCACCCAAGTCATAGACGGTTCTCTCTGCTTCCACATGGCAAGTGGTACCGGAGCAACAAGTCTGACACCAACAAGCTCCTGAACAGCTTCTATCCCCAAGCATTAAGACTGATAAATAGCTAGCAAAATGGCTGCAGGGACTATCTGCACTGACCCTTCTATTTTATTGTAATTGTAATTTTTGACTCTATTCTCTCTCTCTCTCTCTCTCTGTCTCTCTCTCTCTCTCTCCCTGTCTCTCTCCCTGTCTCTCTCTCGCTGTCTCTCTCTCTGTCTCTCTCGCTGTGTCTCTCTCTCTCACACACACACACACACACACACACACACACACACACACACACACACACACACACACACACACACACACACACACACACACACACACACACACACACACACACACACACACACACACGCTGCTGTTACTCTGTTTATCATATATCCTGATGCCTAGTCACAATATTCAATGCCTACCCGTATACACATCTACCCCTACCACTCCAGTATCCCTGCACATTGTAAATATGTTTTTTGGCACTGATGATTCTGAGATAATTGGCATTAAAGTTCCTAATTCTCATTGGTTTGAATGGTGTCAGCAATTTATAAATTGTATTCTTTTGAAATTAATAACATTAATTGAGGTATTTCGAGTACTATATAGCTGGAGAACATTGAACAGAACAAAGCTGTTTCAATTACGAACTTTGGACAAACATGCAGACTTTTACATAACTTCAAATATACATTATTCTGCCGACCATGTAAAACATCCCAATTAGCACCAGATAGTAGAGAGACAAAGAGAAAGAGCGAGAAAGAGAGAAACAGAGAAAAGGGGAGAGAGATTAGAGAGAGAGAAATTAAAGAGAGCAAGAGCCAGAGAGAGAGAGTGGGGGGAGGGGAGAGAGAGGGGGTTTGAGAGCGAGAGAGAGAGAGAGAGAGAGAGAGAGGGTGTTGGAGAGAGAGATAGAGGGGGTTGGAGTGAGTGAGAGAGAGAGAGGGTGTTGGAGAGAAAGATAGAGGGGGTTGGAGTGAGAGAGAGAGAGAGAGAGAGAGAGAGAGAGAGAGAGAGAGAGAGGGTGTTGGAGAGAGAGATAGAGGGGGTTGGAGTGAGAGAGAGAGAGAGAGAGAGGGTTGGAGAGAGAGAGAGAACGAGAGAGAGGGTGTTGGAGAGAGAGATAGAGGGGGTTGGAGTGAGTGAGAGAGAGAACAGAGCAGAACAAGACTATTTCAATAACGAAATTTGAACAAAAATGCAGATAGAACCATTGTAAATGCAGCTCTCAATTTGTAAAACATTTCTCTACATTCTTTTGAAGATGGATTTAATGTTATGTTTGAATCACTGCATAATTAGTAAATAAATAATTTCGGTAACACCATTATCCATCTGTAGATGCTTGATATACTATCAGTAAAATGTCAACTATGTAGTTACCCTAACCTTAACCTGAACCCTTATCCTTATCTTAAACTTTTACCCTAACCTGAACCCTTATCTTAAACTTTTACCCTAACCTGAACCCTTATCCTTATCTTAAACTTTTACCTCAACCCTATCCAGCAGTTGCTTATGGACAGATAGTTTGTTGATAGTATCTGTAGAACATATGTAGAGCATCTGTAGAACATCTGTAGAACATCTGTAGAACATCTCCAGGTGGATCATCTGTAAAACTTCTATAGATCATCTGTAGAACAGCTGTAGAACATCTATAGAACATCTAGAGAACATCTGTAGAACATATATAGAACATATGTAGAACATTTCCAGGTGGACTATCTGTAGAACATCTGTAGAACATCTGTAGAACATCTGTAGAACATCCCCAGGTGGACCATCTGTACTATCCAAAATAATAATTTCATTATTTTACATGACTTCAATTATACATTATTCTGCCGACCACGTAAAACATCCTAATTAGCACCAAATAGTGGAGAGAGACAAAGAGAAAGAGGGAGAAAGAGAGAGACAGAGATATTAAAGAGAGGGGGTTGGAGAGAGAGAGAGGGGGTTGGAGAGAGAGAGAGGGGGTTGGAGAGAGAGAGAGGGGGGAGGGAGGGGAGAGAGAGGGGGGTTGGAGAGAGAGAGGGGGGTTGGAGAGAGAGAGGGGGTTGGAGAGAGAGAGAGAGAGAGAGAGAGAGAGAGAGAGAGAGGGAGAGAGAGAGAGGGGGGGAAGGGAGGGGAGAGAGAGGGGGATGGAGAGAGAGAGAGGGAGAGAGATAGAGGGGGAAGGGAGGAGAGAGAGAGAGGGGGTTGGAGAGAGAGAGAGAGGGAGAGGGAGAGAGAGAGAGGGTTGGAGAGATAGAGGGGGAAGGGAGGGGGGAGAGAGAGAAAGGCCTCTGTATAAGACTCACTCGTTTCTATGTATATCAGCAGAAAACAGTAAATGTCACCAGCTCCGCCTGTTAATTACCAAAAACAATGTATTCTGAGCCAGAGCCTGTCAGATATATTTTGCTCTTTAGGGAAAAAATGTAAAACGTAATTTAGTTAAATTGATTATTTTATGTATTTTTGTAATTACAAAATCCTAATGGTTTTCTGTTTTTAATTCACTTTTGTTCCATTATGATGTTTTGATGTTTGGTTGCTGCAGGGCTGTAGAGAATACCTGTGTTCATTAAGGCTTTAATGGACATTGCTTCTGTTTTATCTCTCTGGCTCCGAGTTTACATTATCCTCCTCCTCATCCCTCCTCCCTTCCTCCTCCCTTCCTCCTCCTCATCCCTCCTCCCTTCCTCCTCCTCCTCCCTCCTCCCTTCCTCCTCCTCATCCCTCCTCCCTTCCTCCTCCCTCCTCCCTCCTCCCTTCCTCCTCCCTCCTCCCGCCTCCCTTCCTCCTCCTCATCCCTCCTCCCTTCCTCCTCCTCATCCCTCCTCCCTTCCTCCTCCCTCCTCTCTCCTCCCTTCCTCCCTCCTCTCTCCTCCCTTCCTCCTCCCTTCCTCCATCCCTCCTCCCTCCCTCCTCCCTCCCTCCTCCCTCCTCCTCATCCTTCCTCCTCCCTCCTCCCTCCCTCCTCCTTCCTCCCTTCCTCCTCCTCATCCTTCCTCCTTCCTCCTCCCTCCTCCCTTCCTCCTCCTCATCCCTCCTCCCTTCCTCCTCCTCCTCATCCCTCCTCCCTTCCTCCTCCCTCCTCCCTCCTCCCTTCCTCCTCCCTCCTCTCTCCTCCCTTCCTCCTCCTCATCCCTCCTCCCTTCCTCCTCCCTCCTCCCTCCTCCCTTCCTCCTCCCTCCTCCCTTCCTCCTCCCTCCTCCCTTCCTCCTCCCTCCTCCCTTCCTCCTCCTCATCCTTCCTCCTCCCTCCTCCCTCCTCCCTCCTCCCTTCCTCCTCCTTCCTCCTCCCTCCTCCCTTCATCTTCCCTCCTCCCTTCCTCCTCCCTCCTCCCTCCTCCCTTCCTCCTCCCTTCCTCCTCCCTCCTCCCTTCCTCCTCCCTCCTCCCTCCTCCCTCCCTCCTCCCTTCCTCCCTTCCTCCTCCCTCCTCCCTCCTCCCTCCTCCCTTCTTCCTCCTCCTCCCTCAACCTTAACCAGCCCCAGTCAAAGAAGCCTTACTTAATTAAACCTTTATTTATCTACTTGATTGTGTGTGTGTGTATGTGTGTGATTGCACGCAGGAACGCACACACTCACACACACACACACACTCACACACACCCCATCATTCTCCGACAGTCTCGTGTTCAGTGTTGGGGAGTAGGGAACTACATGCTGTACAACTAGTCATTTCACTACATTTAGCAGTAGCTCGGTGGTAGTTGAACTCAATTAAAATCTTGGTAACGTTTTCACTAGTTAATGACCTTTTTTTGCCATGTCGACGACTTCTGAAACTTTAAAGGAAGTAGGCAAGAATTTCCTTCCTAATTCTGACTCCGGAAGGATACGTTCTTGGAATTTGTAGTCAATGACATTTCAAACGTAAATTAAATAATTTAAATAGTTTGGATGTAGTAAACTACTTTTTTTTCAAAGTAACTTTAGTTCAGTAAACTAGTAACTAGTGTAACTTTAGTGTAGCTTAATTTCTTCCAGTGTGAAGTGATTGGTAGCTTGGTAAACTGAGTACCTTCCCCAACACTGCTGAGTGGTCCTATTTCACTCCCAAATGGCACATAGTGTGTACCCATGCTGTGTATGTGTGTGTGTGCTAGCCAGATCACTCAAGATTGACTTCACAATTGGACATCTGTCCAAGTTCTGAGGATGTTGCAAAGCAATTGGCAAAGCAAAAGCAAAATGCTTTGCCAATTAAGTGTTGTCATCTTGAAAAACAAGTGTTTGTAATTCAAGATTAAATATGATAGTTCTTTTTCCAGTCAGTTTCCAATCTATAGAACACCTGTAAACAATAGTGTTGACTTTCCCATCATTATGTTTAGAGTTTAAACATTAGAAGTGTACAGTGCATTCGGAAAAATATTCAGACCCCTTGACTTTTTCCACATTTTTATACGTTACAGCCTTATTCAAAAATATATATATTTTTAAGTCCTCGTCAATCTACTCACAATACCCCATAATGACAAAGCAAAAACAGGTTTTTAGAAATGTTTGCAAATTTGTTAAAAAAAAACAACAACAACAGAAATATAACATTTACGTAACTATTCAGACCCTTTACTAAGTACTTTGTTGAAGGACCTTTGGCAGTGATTACAGCCTTGAGTCATCTTGGGTATGACGCTACAAGCTTGGCACACCTGTATTTGGGGAGTTTCTCCCATTTGTCTCTGCAGATCCTCTCAAGCTCTGTCAGGTTGGATGGGGAGGCATTGCTACACAGCTATTTTCAGGTGTCTCCAGAGATGTTCGATTGGGTTCAAGTCCGGGCTCTGGCTGGGCCAGTCAAGGACATTCAGAGACTTGTCCCGAAGCCACTCCTGCGTTGTCTTGGCTGTGTGCTTAGGGTCGTTGTCCTGTTGGAAGATATGAGAGAGAGAGAGAGAGAGAGAGAGAGAGAGAGCGAGAGAGCGAGAGAGCGAGAGAGCGAGAGCGAGAGAGAGCGAGAGAGAGAGAGAGAGAGAGAGAGAGAGAGAGAGAGAGAGAGAGAGAACGAACGAACTCTGGACAGATTTTCTTGACTTTGCTCTTTTCATCTTTGCCTCGATCCTGACTAGTCTCCCAGCTCATACAGCTGAAAAACATCCCCACAGCATGATGCTGCCACCACCATGCTTCACCATAGGGATGGTGCCAGGTTTCCTCCAGATGTGACGCTTGGCATTCAGGCCAAAGAGTTAAATCTTGGTTTCATCAGACCAGAGAATCCTGTTTCTCATGGTCCGAGAGTCTTTAGGTGCCTTTTGGCAAACTCCAAGTGGGCTGTCATGTGTCTTTTACTGAGGAGTGGCTTCCATCTGGCCACGCTACCATAAAGGCCTGATTAGTGGAGTGCTGCACAGATGGTTGTCCTTCTGGAATGTTCTCCCATCTCCACAGAGGAACTCTAGAGCTCTGGCAGAGTGACTATCGGGTTCTTGGTCACCTCCCTGACCAAGGCCCTTCTTCGCCGATTGCTCAGTTTGGCCGGGCGGACAGCTCTAGGAAGAGTCTTGGGAGTTCCAACTTCTTTCATTTAAAACGTCTTCAGGATTGGTGGGTCCCCAGCAGGACGTTTGAGCTAACGTAGGCTAATGCAATTAGCATGAGGTTGTAAGAAACAAGAACTTTTCCCAGGACATAGACATATCTGATATTGTCAGAAAGCTTACATTATTGTTAATATAACTGCACTGTCCGGTTTACAGTAGCTATTACAGTGAAAGAATACCATGCTATTGTTTGAGGAGAGTGTACAGTTTTGAACATGAAAAGTTATTAATAAACAAATTAGGCATATTTGGGCATTCTTGATACAACATTTTGAACAGAAATGCAATGGTTCATTGGATCAGGTAAAACTTTGCAAAACCACTGCTGCCACCTGGTGGTCAATATCAAAATTGCACCTGGGCTGGAATAATACATTATGGCCTTTCTCTTGCATTTCAAAGATGAAAAAAAATGATGACAAAAAAATACAAGAAAACGGTTGGTTTTTTCTTTGTATTATCTTTTACCAGATCTAATATGTTATATTCTCCTACATTCCTTTCCCATGTCCACAAACTTCAAAGTGTTTCCTTTCAAATGGTACCAAGAAAATGCATATCCTTGCTTCATGGCCTGATCTACAGGCAGTTAGATTTGGGTATGACATTTTAGGCAAAAATTGAAAAAAAAAGGGTCCGATCCTTAAGAATGATCAAGGCCACTGTGTTCTTGGAAACCTTCAATGCTGCAAACATTTTCTGGTACCTTTCCCGAGATCTCTACATCGATACAATCCTGTCTCGGAGCTCTACGGACAATTCCTTCGACCTCATAGGTTGGTTTTTGCTCTGTCAACTGTGGAACCTTATATAGACAGGTAAGTGCCTTTTCAAATCATGTCCAATCAACTGAATTTACCACAGGTGGACTCCAACCAAGTTGTAGAAACAGCTCAAGGATGCTCAATGGAAACAGGATGCACATGAGCTAAATTTCAAGTCTCATAGCAAACGGTCTGAGTACTTATGTAAATAAGGTATTTCTGTTTTTGAAATTCTAAAAGCCTGCGTTCGCTTTGTCACTATAGGGTATTGTGTGTAAATTGCTGAAGATTTTTTTTTTCTTCATGAATTTAAGAATAAGGCTGTAACGTAACAAAATGTGGAAAAAGTCAAGGGGTCGCAATACTTTTTGAAGGCACTGTATTTGGGGCGGCAGGTAGCCTAGTGGTTAGAGTGTTGAGCTAGTTAGCTAAAGGTTTCTGAATCAAATCCCTAAACTGAAAAGGTAAAAAATCTGTTGTTCTGCCCCTGAACAAGGCAGTTAACCCACTGTTCTGTTGTAGGAGGTCGTAAATAATAATTTATTCTTCACTGACTTGCCTAGTTAAATAAAACATTTGACTTCCCATGCCTTTTATACAGATCAGAGGAATTTCTGTCACCTTCCCTACATTTCAGCACAACTGAGCAGGACATTTGATTTAAGAAATCCTGTCAATCGTGTGGGGTTGTTGTTATTCGACTGATTTAATGTGATTTCCCTTAACTCTCTGAGTGAAAAAGACATGGGCGGGGCCTTATTATCATATTTCCCACAATGCTTTGTTGCAGGTAGATTTTTAGTATAGTTTCTTTTAATATCTATGTTTTCTCATGCACTATTGATTGATTAATTGATACAAAGACAATTAACTGACAATTTTCTAAACTAATCCAATCTGTAAGGGCTTGTTCCAGTTTATAATGTTTTCAAAACCAGTATGTCAATCTACAGTACGTTACACAACAACAACAAAAATCCCCATCTAAATCCATTAGTTTAAACTAGAGATAGTTTAAGTTGTTCGAGATATCAATCCCCATTGAAATCCATTAGTTTAAACTAGAGATAGTTTAATTTGTTAGAGATAATCAATCCCCATCGAAATCGATTAGTTTAAACTAGAGATAGTTTAAGTTGTTAGAGATATCAATCCAACGCATCCGCCAGTGTCGCACTTCTGCATCTGCGGTGAAAGGTGACAGAGCTAGAGTGCTGTTTGTCAGACCATGAAACATACTGAAAAAATTGGTCTTCTCAAGAAACGCCTGGAGCGTCCGAACAGTTTGACGTAGAACTATTATGACACCTTTATGGAAAGGGGAGACGCTCACAAACTTGATGGTGTTCTCCGTTTTAGTTCACGACCCATCTGAAGGTAACTGGTACCGGTTCAGAAAAACAAATGGAGGTTTGAAGGTAGTTTTGC
Organism: Salvelinus namaycush; assembly: GCF_016432855.1. Lineage (NCBI taxonomy): Eukaryota > Metazoa > Chordata > Actinopteri > Salmoniformes > Salmonidae > Salvelinus > Salvelinus namaycush. Next base: position 2,694 of record NW_024060440.1, on the reverse strand, counting down.
GCCTACTCAAAAATAGCGGTTAAGTATGTCAAAAATAATATGTAATTATTTCCTGAGTTTTTTTTAATATTTACGAGATTTAGGACAGACACTTATCATGAATTTTTTGTCCTATTTGCCATTTATGAATGTGTTATTCAATGCGTTCTATGGGCTTTAGTGTTAACAGCCAAAATCTATATTTTATGAAATATTTTTTATACATATTTTATTAATTTATATATAAATTACTAATGACTTCACGAACCAGCGTATTGTGACTTGCAGGTCTGATGTGGCCCATGAGCCAGGCTTTTTAGACTCTAATGTTCAGGATAACTAGGTCATAAATAATGGCATTTATGAAATGCACAGTATATGATGTGGTCATAAAAGGGTTTCTTTTAAACACATTCACTTAGGCCAGGGTCTCCTAAACTTGTCCTGGGGCCTCCATGAGGGAACATTTTGGTTTTTGCCCTAGCACAACACAGCTGATTCAAATAACCAACTCATCATCAAGCTTTGATTATTTGAATCCACTGTACAATGCTCGGCTAAACCAAAACATGCACCAAGGTGGGGCCCCAGCACCAAATTTATGAACCTACGACTACAGAAGTCACTTGCTGAAGGATCCAATATTGGAAAATATTGAATGGAACAACCATCTCTCTGTCACTAACAAACACAGTCACGGGTGGGTATTGCTCACATTCAGTCGAAAGGCATGCTGGGAAATATAAAAATACGGCTTTGCACCCTACAGTGTTAAAACCTAAACACCCTGTGCTGAATAAATGTGTTTGCGTGTTTAAAAAGTGTTACATCAAATAATCATGTTCTGGTATTTACAATCTAAACACAGTGATGCGTTTTCTTTGAAATGTTAAATGTCTTGATGTGTTTATAAAGTGTTCCAGAAAATAGGTTAGATATGTATGCGGATCCTAAAAACTTGGTTTAACAGTATGGGAGTAGGTCTTTATTACTGATTAACGGTTCTTACACACTCCATAGACACTCTTATTGACAAGATGGGTACAGCAATGAGTACAGTGAGAGTGGGATCTGTCCTTACATACATAATTGTGATGATGATGATGAAGATGATGATGATCCAACTCCCACCACCACACTATTCATCCACCACTACCACTCCTTAGCGTCCCCTCCACCTCCACCTCCACCTCTCTTTATCTGCACACTCTGAAGCCCCGTTTCCACTGGGACTTAAAATTAGCGCCAAATTTGAGCTGGCTCGAATTGAATTCTCAAGTCGAGGGAAACCCGGGACAGCATAGCCCAGTTTCACAACTGGTGCCAGCTCGATTAAAATGCGGGCTAATGACGTCATTACTCTGTAAACAATGAGCTGATCACTACTGGATGTTTAGCTACCGCACAAATACCTCATCTGGGCGTGTTGCTGTTACAAGCACAAATACCTCATCTGGGCGTGTTGCTGTTACAAGCACAATTACCTCATCTGGGCGTGTTGCTGTTACAAGCACAAGTACCTCATCTGGGCGTGTTGCTGTTACAAGCACAAGTACCTCATCTGGGCGTGTTGCTGTTACAAGCACAAGTACCTCATCTGGGTGTTGCTGTTACAAGCACAAGTACCTCATCTGGGCGTGTTGCTGTTACAAGCACAAGTACCTCATCTGGGTGTTGCTGTTAAATGCACAAGTACCTCATCTGGGCGTGTTGCTGTTAAATGCACAAGTACCTCATCTGGGAGTGTTGCTGTTACAAGCACAAGTACCTCATCTGGGCGTGTTGCTGTTACAAGCACAAGTACCTCATCTGGGCGTGTTGCTGTTACAAGCACAAGTACCTCATCTGGGCGTGTTGCTGTTACAAGCACAAGTACCTCGTCTGGGCGTGTTGCTGTTACAAGCACAAGTACCTCATCTGGGAGTGTTGCTGTTACAAGCACAAGTACCTCATCTGGGAGTGTTGCTGTTACAAGCACAAATACCTCGTCTGGGCAGTGTTGCAGTAGTCAGACATGACACCAATTACCACCATAGCTGGATCCTTCGTTCATTTTTGCACTACCCAATAAACATTTATGAGAACAGTCAGCCCTTGAATGCTAGAGACCTAACGTTACCTAGCAACATCAGAGTAAAAACAAACTATCTAGCTCGTTAAAGTGAGCTAGCAGGAATTTTAGCTTTGCCAGGATGTATTGAAAGCTCACTAGCTAGCTAGCTACATCATATCATACCTGTCATCTGGTTGGCTTGGTTAGCTAGCTAGCTACATAATATCATACCTGTCATCTGGTTGACTTGGTTAGCTAGCTAGCTAGCTAATAGGCAATGTGATGGCAAGCAAGGTAGGAACTAAGCTGGCTATCTACCATGATATGCTAGTGACGATGCTAACAGTTTAGCTAACTAGCTAACGTCAGCAAGCTAAAATCATGGCTCTGAGTCTGGCTGGCACTGGCAGGATTATGGGGTAACAGTAGTTACAGCATGGTTAGGGTGAATACAATTCTTCAACATTTTGCTAGCTAGCAAGCTAGCAACATTAGAGAAGCCAAATGCAGTCACATATTGGCTACCTAGCAACATCATTTCTAAGTTCTGGAAGCTGTGGAAACACAATTTGAGCTAGCCCACCAAGGCCAGCCCAACCTGGATTGACTTCAAAGTGCCAATGGAAATGGGGCTTGAGTGCTCTGGGGAGTGGGGAACAGGG
>NW_024060439.1:0-20000 GCF_016432855.1 Salvelinus namaycush | reverse complement strand
ACGTGTGTCTCTGCTCAGCAGGCAGCACGCTGGACGCCTCTGGAACACAGTGTATAGGTACGTGAGTATAACAACCCCTGCTGTTTGTGTGTGTGTGTTTGTGAGAGGATGTTACTTTTGACCAGAGGATTAGGGGACTACTATCTGAGGGGCTAAAATGGCAGCTATGAAATGTTATGCTGTGTATTAGTACAGTCCTCTGCCCTCCCTCTCCCTGTCCCTGTAGAGACCAGTAAAGGCACATGTTGGCTGAAGGTGATTAACGGACGCTGTGAGATCAACATCAACGGAGCCACTCTGAAATCCCACTGCTGCTCCACACTGGGAGAGGCCTGGGGAAGTCCCTGTGCCAAGTGTGAACCAGGTTAGTGGGAACCTACAGAACCATATAGAACCACATGGAACATCTAGAATCTCTAGAACTTATAGAACCTATTTAACCTGTAGCCCTTCTCTGGGGAGAGGCCTGGGGAAGACCCTGTGCCTTGTGTGAACCAGGTGATATTTAGAGCCTGTACTGTAGCTAGGTGAGGGTTAGAGCCTGTACTGTAGCTAGGTGAGGGTTAGAACCTGTACTGTAGCTAGGTGAGGGTTAGAGCCTGTACTGTAGCTAGGTGAGGGTTAGAGCCTGTACTGTAGCTAGGTGAGGGTTAGAGCCTGTACTGTAGCTAGGTGAGGGTTAGAACCTGTACTGTAGCTAGGTGAGGGTTAGAGCCTGTACTGTAGCTAGGTGAGGGTTAGAGCCTGTACTGTAGCTAGGTGAGGGTTAGAACCTGTACTGTAGCTAGGTGAGGGTTAGAGCCTGTACTGTAGCTAGGTGAGAATTACAACCTGTACTGTAGCTAGGTGAGAATTATAACCTGTACTGTAGCTAGGTGAGGGTTAGAGCCTGTACTGTAGTTAGGTGAGGGTTAGAGCCTGTACTGTAGCTAGGTGAGAATTACAACCTGTACTGTAGCTAGGTGAGAATTAGAACCTGTACTGTAGCTAGGTGAGAATTAGAACCTGTACTGTAGCTAGGTGAGGGTTAGAACCTGTACTGTAGCTAGGTGAGGGTTAGAGCCTGTACTGTAGCTAGGTGAGGGTTAGAGCCTGTACTGTAACTAGGTGAGGGTTAGAGCCTGTACTGTAGCTAGGTGAGAATTAGAACCTGTACTGTAGCTAGGTGAGAATTACAACCTGTACTGTAGCTAGGTGAGAATTAGAACCTGTACTGTAGCTAGGTGAGAATTACAACCTGTACTGTAGCTAGGTGAGGGTTAGAGCCTGTACTGTAGCTAGGTGAGAATTACAACCTGTACTGTAGCTAGGTGAGAATAACAACCTGTACTGTAGCTAGGTGAGAATTAGAACCTGTACTGTAGCTAGGTGAGAATTAGAACCTGTACTGTAGCTAGGTGAGAATTACAACCTGTACTGTAGCTAGGTGAGCATTACAACCTGTACTGTAGCTAGGTGAGAATTACAACCTGTACTGTAGCTAGGTGAGGGTTAGAACCTGTACTGTAGCTTGGTGAGAATTACAACCTGTACTGTAGCTAAGTGAGAATTACAACCTGTACTGTAGCTAAGTGAGAATTACAACCTGTACTGTAGCTAGGTGAGGGTTAGAGCCTGTACTGTAGCTAGGTGAGAATTACAACCTGTACTGTAGCTAGGTGAGAATTACAACCTGTACTGTAGCTAGGTGAGAATTAGAACCTGTACTGTAGCTAGGTGAGAATTAGAACCTGTACTGTAGCTAGGTGAGAATTACAACCTGTACTGTAGCTAGGTGAGAATTACAACCTGTACTGTAGCTAAGTGAGAATTACAACCTGTACTGTAGCTAGGTGAGGGTTAGAGCCTGTACTGTAGCTAGGTGAGAATTATAACCTGTACTGTAGCTAGGTGAGAATTACAACCTGTATTGTAGCTAGGTGAGAATTACAACCTGTACTGTAGCTAGGTGAGAATTACAACCTGTACTGTAGCTAGGTGAGAATTACAACCTGTACTGTAGCTAGGTGAGAATTATAACCTGTACTGTAGCTAGGTGAGAATTACAACCTGTATTGTAGCTAGGTGAGAATTACAACCTGTACTGTAGCTAGGTGAGAATTACAACCTGTATTGTAGCTAGGTGAGAATTACAACCTGTACTGTAGCTAGGTGAGAATTATAACCTGTACTGTAGCTAGGTGAGAATTACAACCTGTACTGTAGCTAGGTGAGAATTACAACCTGTACTGTAGCTAGGTGAGAATTAGAACCTGTACTGTAGATAGGTGAGGGTTAGAACCTGTACTGTAGCTAAATGAGAATTAGAACATGTACTGTAACTAGGTGAGAATTAGAACCTGTACTGTAGCTAGGTGAGAATTAGAACCTGTACTGTAGCTAGGTGAGAATTAGAACCTGTACTGTAGCTAGGTGAGAATTACAACCTGTACTGTAGCTAGGCCTCTGTACCAAGTGTGAATGATCCTATAACTGGGGCCAGGAGTTTTTCCCGGTCAGGTCATGACCAGACCTATTACACATCAAAGCCTATAGGGCAGGGTCTCACAGAATGTGGAGGTATTTTAATATGTCTTGTTCTCTCTTCCTCCTTCTCTTTCAGATCAGTTTTGCACTAAGGGTTATGCTAGAGTCAGAGGGACCATCTGTGAAGGTAATGACACCCGGAGAAGGACTCCGACAAGACTCATCATTCACTTAGCAAATACACATATTCCCTCAACTCCAGTGTTTGATTTCAAAAACTGGTTATAATGCAGTTTGTTGCATTGATTGTTTTCGTTGGCATGTATCAAATGAAGCTTTATTTACACAGCACATTTCAGACATGGAATGCAACACAATGTTCTTCACAAGACAAAACAAATAAAAAACGATGAAAATAAAAACTGAAATATTTACTACACAACAAACATAAGAGGATAAAAAACTAAAGAATAACAATAAAAACTTAACAACTAAAAAGCACTGGGGGCTGGGGGCATAATAACTAAAGGCTGCCTCTCCATGCCTCTTGGTCCTAGGCTTTGGGATAGTTGAAAGGCCAGTGCCAAAGGACCTGAGGGACCTACTGGGTACATAACTTAAAAGCATGTCTGACATGTATTGGGGTGCACAATCGTGGATTGATTTATAAACAAATAGAAGAATCTTAAAATGTATTCTATTACTCACAGGCAGCCAGTGCAGAGACCTTAAAACTGGTGTAGTGCGTGCTCTCCGTCTGGTCTTGGTCAGTACCCGTGCTGCAGCATTCTGTATGTTTTGCAGTTGACCAATGGCTTTCTTTGGTAGACCAGACAGGAGAGCATTACAGTAGTCAAGCCTGCTTGTAAGAAAAGCATGGATGAGTCTCTGTATCAGCCTGAGAGAGAAACGTCAGCACCTTGGCAATGTTCCTCAGGTGGTAAAAAGCTATTTTGGTCACATTCCCAGTGTGTGATTCGAAAATGAGTTCAGAATCTAAAATAACACCTAGATTTTTTACCTGGTGTTTCTAATTGCCTTGTTGGAGAAAGTATATAGAGCTCAAAATATTCATGAATGCAATGGCCTTGGAATCAGTCTCTTTGTCAACATGAATATTAAAATCACCCAACACAATGATTTTATCATAGTTCTCATGGACAATAAATAGTTCTGTTAGTTCACTTAGCGTTGTTTTATTCTGTTGTTGATGACAGGCTCTAGTATGTGTGTCTGTTGTGTTTCTAGTGTTGTGTTGTTGTTAATGGAGTCTAGGTTCTGTGTGTTCTCTCTCCACCTGTAGATGTTAATGAGTGTGAGGTGTTTCCGGGGGTGTGTATCAATGGGAAGTGTGTGAACACCGTGGGTTCCTTCATCTGCCAGTGTCCCCCTGGGATGACTGTCGACGCCACCGGACGGACATGTATAGGTGGGTACTGTAGTCCACAAGCACTACGCTAATGGGTACTGTAGTCCATTACACTGTTGTGTACTCCACAAGAATTGTATTTTGCATTATGGTGTTTTGTTATCGTATGTTTCCCCCCTCCAGACCTGCGTACAGAGCAGTGTTATCTGAGCCACGAGGATGAGCGTTGCGGAGCCCCTATCCCGGGTCGTCACCGTGTGGACGCGTGCTGCTGCTCAGTGGGTGTGGCCTGGGGCCCGGAATGTGATGAGTGTCCGGAGAAAGGCTCTCAGGAGTACAGCCAGCTCTGTCCCAGGGGACCCGGCTTCGCTAACAGAGGAGACTTCATTAATGGACGGCCCTTCCTCAAAGGTATTCCTCATACGTTCCATTTCAAACCTAGTCCCTTCCCCTACCTCCTATACTCCTTTAGGTCCTTTCTCAATGGTAGATCCGGCCACGTTTCATTTTAAAACCTTGAGGCCCATCCTCAAAGGTACACATGACCCAATTCCGTTGCCATATCACTTACTCCTATCAATGAAAATCAAAGTTTATTTGTCACATGCGCCGAATACAACAGGTGTAGACCTTACAGTGAAATGCTTACTTACAGGCTCTAACCAATAATGCAAAAAAGGTATTAGGTGAACAATAGGTAAGTAAAGAAATAAAACAACAGTAAAAAGACAGGCTATATACAGTAGCGAGGCTATAAAAGTAGCGAGGCTACATACAGACACCGGTTAGTCAGGCTGATTGAGGTAGTATGTACATGAATGTATAGTTAAAGTGACTATGCATATATGATAAACAGAGAGTAGCAGCAACGTAAAAAGAGGGGTTGGGGGGGGAACACAATGCAAATAGTCCGGGTAGCCATTTGATTACCTGTTCAGGAGTCTTATGGCTTGAGGGTAAAAACTGTTGAGAAGCCTTTTTGTCCTAGACTTGGCACTCCGGTACCGCTTGCCATGTAGTAGAGAGAACAGGTAGTAGAGAGAACAGTCTATGACTGGGGTAGCTGGGGTCTTTGACAATTTTTAGGGCCTTCCTCTGACACCGCCTGGTGTAGAGGTCCTGGATGGCAGGCAGCTTAGTGATGTACTGGGCCGTACGCACTACCCTTGCGGTCAAAGGCCGAGCAATTGCCGTACCAGGCAGTGATGCAACCAGTCAGGATGCTCTCGATGTTGCAGCTGTAGAACCTTTTGAGGATCTCAGGACCCATGCCAAATCTTTTTAGTTTCCTGAGGGGGAATAGGCTTTGTTGTGCCCTCTTCACGACCGCCTTGGTGTGTTTGGACCATTCTAGTTTGTTGTTGATGTGGACACCGAGGAACTTGAAGCTCTCAACATGCTCCACTACAGCCCCGTCAATGAGAATGGGGGCATTCTCGGTCCTCCTTGTCCTGTAGTCCACAATAATCTCTTAGTCTTGGTTACGTTGAGGGATAGGTTGTTATTCTGGCACCACCCGGCCAGGTCTCTGACCTCCTCCCTATAGGCTGTCTCGTCATTGTTGGTGATCAGGCCTACCACTGTTGTGTCGTCTGCAAACTTAATGATGGTGTTGGAGTCGTGCCTTGCCATGCAGTTGTGGGTGAACAGGGAGTACAGGAGGGGACTGAGCACGCACCCCTGGGGATCAGCGTGGCAGATGTGTTGCTACCTACCCTCACCACCTGGGGGCGGCCCGTCAGGAAGTCCAGGATCCAGTTGCAGAGGGAGGTGTTTAGTCCCAGGATCCTTAGCTTAATGATGAGCTTTGAGGGTACTATGGTGTTGAACGCTAAGCTGTAGTCAATTAATAGCCTTCTCACATAGGTGTTCCTTTTGTCCAGGTGGGAAAGGGCAGTGTGGAGTGCAATAAAGATTGCATCATCTGTGGATCTGTTTGGGCGGTATGCAAATTGGAGTGGGTCTAGGGTTTCTGGGATAATGGTGTTGATGTGAGCCATTACCAACCTTTCAAAGCACTTCATGGCTACGGACGTGAGTGCTATGGGTCTGTAGTCATTTAGGCAGGTTGCCTTTGTGTTTTTGGGCACAGTGACTATGGTGGTCTGCTTGAAACATGTTGGTATTACAGACTCAGTCAGGGACATGTTGAAAATGTCAGTGAAGACACCTGCCAGTTGGTCAGCACATGCCCAGAGCACACGTCCTGGTAATCCGTCTGGCCCCGCAGCCTTGTGAATGTTTACTTGTTTAAAGGTCTTACTCACATCGGCTACGGAGAGTATGATCACACAGTCATCCGGAACATCTGATGCTCTCATGCATGCCTCAGTGTTGCTTGCCTCGAAGCGAGCATAGAAGTGATTTAGCTCGTCTGGTAGGCTTGTGTCACTGGGCAGCTTGCGGCTGTGCTTCCCTTTGTAGTATGTAGTAGTTTGCAAGCCCTGCCACATAAGACGAGCGTCGGAGCCGGTGTAGTATGATTCAATCTTAGCCCTGTATTGACGCTTTGCTAGTTTGATGGTTCGTCGCAGGGCATAGCAGGATTTCTTGTAAGCTTCCGGGTTAGAGTCCCATACCTTGAAAGCGGCAGCTCTACCCTTTAGCTCAGTGCGAATGTTGCCTGTAATCCATGGCTTCTGGTTGGGGTATGTACGTACAGTCACTGTGGAGACGATGTCTTCGATGCACTTATTGATAAAGCCAGTGACTGATGTGGTGTACTCCTCAATGCCATCGGAAGAATCACGGAACATGTTCCAGTCTATGATAGCAAAACAGTCCTGTAGTTTAGCATCTGCTTCATCTGACCACTTTTTTATAGACCGAGTCACTGGTGCTTCCTGCTTCAATTTTTGCTTGTAAGCAGGAATCAGGAGGATAGAGTTCTGGTCGGATTTACCAAATGGAGGGCGAGGGAGAGCTTGTACTTGTGTGTGGAGTACAGGTGATCTATAATTTCTTTCCCTCTGATTGCACATTTAACATGTTGATGGAAATTTGGTAGAACTGATTTCAGTTTCTCTGCATTAAAGTCTCCGGCCACTAGGAGCGCCGCCTCTGGGTGAGTTGTTTCCTGTTTGCTTATTTCCTTATACAGCTGACTGAGTGCGGTCTTAGTGCCAGCATCTGTCTGTGGTGGTAAATAAACAGCCACGAAAAGTATAGTTGAAAACTCTCTAGGCAAGTAGTGTGGCCTGCAATTTATCACAATATGCTCTACTTCAGGCGAGCAAAATCTAGGGGAAATTACAACAAAATAACAGGTGAACAAACTCAAAAAACTGCTGTAACCTCTCTCTCTCTCAATTCGATTCAAATGGCTTTATTGGCATGGGAAACATATGTTTACATTGCCAAAGCAAGTGAAATAGATAATAAGTCTCTCTCTCTCTGTTTTTCTCTCTATCTCTCTCTCTATCCCTCCATCCCTCCTTACCTCCCTCTTTCTTAGATATAAACGAGTGTAAGATGATCCACAGCTTGTGCTCCAATGGGAAGTGTAGGAACACCATCGGTAGTTTCCGTTGTCGCTGTGACAACGGCTTCGCTCTGGACTCTGATGAGAGGAACTGTACAGGTCAGTCTACAGCTCATACAGAGTATACATCTAGAGCTCCGTCTAAAGCTTTCAGACACACAAGATAGTATATGTCACAACAGCGCGTCAAAAATACTACATTACTCACAATGCAATGTCTCTTAATGTGTTTTTGGAAACTAACTGTGATGTGTTTCTCCTTCCAGACATCGACGAATGCCGTATCTCTCCAGACCTGTGTGGTCAGGGCACGTGTGTGAACACAGGTGGGGACTTCGAGTGCGAATGTTTTGAAGGTTACGAGAGCGGCTTCATGATGATGAAGAACTGCATGGGTGAGTAGAGGACCTAAACACACCTGAACACACCTGAACACACCTGGACATACCTGGACACACCTGCACACACCTGCACATACCTGCACACACTTGCACACACCTGGATACACCTTAACCCACCTGCACACACCTTAACACACCTGCACACACCTGGACACACCTTTACACACCTGGAAACAACTGGACACAACTGAACACACCTTAACACACCTGGACACAACCGAACACACCTGAACACACCTGGACAGACCTGGACACAACTTAACACACTTGGATACACCTTAACACACCTGCACACACCTGGACAATCCTGCACACACTTGCACACACCTGGATACACCTTACCACACATGCACACACCTGGACACACCTGCACACACTTGCACACACCTGGATACACCTTAACCCACCTGCACACACCTTAACACACCTGCACACACCTGGACACACCTTTACACACCTGGAAACAACTGGACACAACTGAACACACCTTAACACAGCTGGACACAACTGGACACACCTGGACAGTCCTGAACACACCTGGACACAACCGAACACACCTGAACACACCTGGACAGACCTGAACACACCTGGACACAACTTAACACACCTGCACACACCTTAACACACCTGAACACATCTGGACACATCTGGACAGCTGTCCCATCCCAGTACTAGATTCTACCTCTATCAGTACTGTATTGTGGAGTACATGACAGAGGAAAACATTTTTAGTCTATAATAACATAATAACACATAAGGAAACGCCATCTCCATAGTAACTCCATCTCCATAGTAATCCCATCTCCATAGTAACTCCTTCTCCATAGTAACTCTGCCACAGGCCTTTAAAACGCTCTATGAAGTGGATCAGGGCAGGGGAGTCCTGCCATGCTGACATCCTGTTACAGACCCAGTACTCAAGCACCGTGTGTGTGTGTGTGCGTGTGTGTGTGTGTGTGTAAGGAAGAGAGGATGATTCGCTCCCCAGGCCTGTGCTGTGTGCATGTTACAGCCTTTATGGGAATACCAGCTATACATTTAAAGCACGCTCAGATCACTCCCTATACTCTCAACCCACAGTGCCATTTTTCTCTGGATAATTGTATTTTACTGCTTGATTTACACACACACACTCCAGCATCCAGACGCTTTTATATGCAATTACTGGTCATAATGTCCTGACATCTGTGAAAATGTTTAATGTTCAATGGTTTATTTCTTTATTTATGAATGTAATAGCCATGGCTTGGCTTTGAACACATTCCTGACTGAGTGAAATTATATTTATTTTTCCCACAAAGTAGTAATGACTACAGATGAGAAAATATGCATAAATAGTCTGACGTATGTGACTCTCGCTCTCTCCCTTTTCTTTCTTTCTTTCTTTCTTTCTTTCTTTCTTTCTTTCTTTCTTTCTTTCTTTCTTTCTTTCTTTCTTTCTTTCTTTCTTTCTTTCTTTCTTTCTTTCTTTCTTTCTTTCTTTTTCTTTCTTTCTTTCTTTCTTTCTTTCTTTCTTTCTGTGTGTGTGTGTGTGTGTGTGTGTGTGTGTGTGTGTGTGTGTGTGTGTGTGTGTGTGTGTGTGTGTGTGTGTGTGTGTGTGTGTGTGTGTGTGAGAGAGAGTGTGTTTGTCTCTCTCACACTCTGTGTTCTCTCCTCCCAGACATTGATGAGTGTGAGCGGAACCCTCTGCTGTGTCGCGGTGGTGAGTGTGTGAACAACGAGGGCAGCTTCCAGTGTGTGTGTCCCGACGGACACGAGATTGCCCCCGACGGATCCGCCTGTCTCGGTGAGTGACGAGGTCATCAGTGTGAGACCAGGGGTCACATAGGCCTATGTTCCATTACTTCTAGGCTTCATCCTTCCTTTCTTCTTTCCTTCCTTGAGTTCCTCACTGACCTATATGTGGATGGATAGGTTAAATCAAGCAGTCCGACCTACAGTATTAGTTTCATCAACCCAACCTGATCAGTTTAATTAAAAATGGATGGAAATGGTGAACGAAGGAAGGAAGGAAGAGAGGAAGGAGGGAAGGAAGGAAGGAAGAGAGGAAGAGAGGAAGGAAGGAAGTGTGCAGTAATGTGAGTGGGCCAGGGGCTTGTCTACTTTAAGGAAGCAGCAGATTTCTCCTCTAATAAGTATCTGTGGGGTAGATGGGGGCTGCATGTGTGTTTCCCTGCATGTATGCTGGTGTGGGTCTTGGTATGTGTGCATGTGTGTGTGTGTGTGTGTGTGTGTGTGTGTGTGTGTGTGTGTGTGTGTGTGTGTGTGTGTGTGTGTGTGTGTGTGTGTGTGTGTGTGTGTGTGTGTGTGTGTGTGTGTGTGCGCTTGTGCTTACACAAAGTCGCCATAAATTCAAAGCCCTGCGTGCGGTGTGTTCCCCTACCATGTCATTGTAAACAGGAAATAGGCCTGCAGGCTATACAGGTCAGCAGTAGATCAGGAAGGCCACAACCTCCCCAAGAATCCCTCAACATGGCACTACTGGTGAGAGGATATGCAGAGAAAGAGACGGCTAAGTCAGCCAAGATGCAAAAATACTAAAAATGCACATGAGACATATCAATTCTCTGGCTTCATTCATAGGCTACATTAGACCAGTGTTCACAACACTAGCAGCATACCATATTTACTCAACATAAAGTCGCCTATAGAAAACATCCCTTAGGCAACTTGAATGGCTTCTATACATGTAATTGCTTACTATATGTGCAGGCTCTCGACGCAGTTATGGTAGACAATGTCCATCCTCATTCTCCATCTCACATTCAAATCTCCAAACTAACGTGTGGCACTGCCAGAGGCTCAATATATAAACTGTTGCTAATCACAGAACGGCTGACATACTGTGTCCCCAAAAGAGCCTGAGGAAATAGACATTTGCAACATTGTTTCATGATGTTATGTGAACAAAAGCGGGCACACGGTGGGCTACTGGTCAGATTCACGGGCAATTGATCAACTGCGCTATCCATGGTGCTGAATCTCTGCTAGCCTAGGCCTGTTTGTTTAGAATCTGATGTTCCCTGTGACAGTCACCACAATAAGCGGTTAACAGGAAGTAAAAACAGCCACAACCTTCCCAAATCCCCCGATAGCCAGGTGCAAGGAGAGAGAACAGGGCCAACAAGCTGCCTGATCTTTCAGTCAAAGGTAGGCTGTAACTAATGTCATTTTCGCTAGACCTCATAATATTTGACCAGTCGGCCAACAGTGATTCATAGGCCTACACTCTTAAAAGAAAGGTGCTGTTTAGAACCTAAGTGTTATTTGGCTGTCCCCATAGGAGAACCCTTTAAAGAACCCAATTTGGTTCCAGGTAGAACCCTTTTGGTTTCAGGTAGAACCCTTTTGGGTTCCATGTAAAACCCTTGCAACCAAGGACAGCCGAAGAACCCTGAAACCCTTTTTTGGTTTCAGGTAGAACCCTTTTGGTTTCGGGTAGAACCCTTTTGGTTTCGGGTAAACCCCTTCAACCAGGGACAGCTGAATAAGCCTGAAACCCTTTTATTAAGAGTGTAGGCTACCTTAAAACTAGGACACATCAATGAAATAGTGTGGTGACTTTGAGAGAACTTTGAGTTGATTCATTGCAACAAATACAAAAAGAAAATGTTAGATTCATGTGCAGATTTTTCCATTGACATTGGTATAATCCTATCAGAATGTCCCTGGTGTTATATTATTTTAAATAGCACATCCGGTTTGAACTGGAATACCGGGATGCCCGGTCATTTCTTGACATTTTCTCAGGAAGACAAATGTGTAGATTCTCTGGAAAATATGAAACCATAGTGTGTGTGTGTCTCAGTGTGTGTGGGCTAAATGGCTGGATGTGTATATGAATGTATGGTATGTATTGGGGTGATAGATGGCTGATAGCTAGGTATGTAGAGTGGGGCTGGTTCTATGACCATCTGGACCACTTCACATTATACAGACATGCTATGGAGACTAGCTACTCCAATGGCTGCACTGGAATGGACTGATGCTTTGCTATGACTGGAGCTTGTGTGTGCGTGCATGCCTGTGTTCGTGCATGTGAGTGTGTGTGCGAGTTGATGACTCATCCTTACCCATCTTGCCTCTGGTTGTGTTTTGTAGCTGATTTAGAAAGGGAAGTCTCTAGGGGTAAAGGAGGAGGAGGATCTATTGATTTAGAAAGGGAAGTCTCTAGGGGTAAAGGAGGAGGAGGATCTATTGATTTAGAAAGGGAAGTCTCTAGGGGTAAAGGAGGAGGATGATCTATTGATTTAGAAAGGGACGTCTCTAGGGGTAAAGGAGGAGGAGGATCTATTGATTTAGAAAGGGAAGTCTCTAGGGGTAAAGGAGGAGGAGGATCTATTGATTTAGAAAGGGAAGTCTCTAGGGGTAAAGGAGGAGGAGGATCTATTGATTTAGAAAGGGAAGTCTCTAGGGGTAAAGGAGGAGGAGGATCTATTGATTTAGAAAGGGAAGTCTCTAGGGGTAAAGGAGGAGGATGATCTATTGATTTAGAAAGGGAAGTCTCTAGGGGTAAAGGAGGAGGATGATCTATTGATTTAGAAAGGGAAGTCTCTAGGGGTAAAGGAGGAGGATGATCTATTGATTTAGAAAGGGAAGTCTCTAGGGGTAAAGGAGGAGGATGATCTATTGTCCAACAGCTTCACAATCATCTCCACTTGTAGAGACAAGATGGAACAACTGTGTTTAGTGGTGGGGTTGTTTTTAATGGCCTGTTTAATGATGTGTGTGTGTGTGTGTGTGTGTGTGTGTGTGTGTGTGTGTGTGTGTGTGTGTGTGTGTGTGTGTGTGTGTGTGTGTGTGTGTGTGTGTGTGTGTGTGTGTGTGTGTGTTCCACAGATATTAATGAGTGTGAACTGAGTGAAAAGCTGTGTCGGAACGGTCAGTGTGTGAATATGATTGGACGTTACCAGTGTTCCTGTGATACTGGATATAAATCCACAGAGGACAGACTGGCCTGTGTCGGTAAGATAACTCTGTTCCAACAACTACACTGTTAGTTCTCTATTATTCAACTAGTATAGGGATTTGTCTGCGTCCTTAAAACAGGAAAGGGGTGTTGATATAGTACTATTTGTTTTTGTTTTCATATGAACCAGTGTCTGTAGCCATTGCGACCAAATCCTTGATTCTTAAATGACAGAAATGCTTGATGTGTCGGATAGGAAGAGTTATGAGCATGTCTCAAGTTATGTTTCATTCTTATGATGTGTGTGTAATAACATATGTGTTCATTCCCTCCTCCATGCAGACATTGATGAGTGTACGATCCAGAATGGAGGTTGTGAGACATTCTGTACCAACTCAGAGGGGAGCTATGAGTGCAGCTGTCGCTCTGGATACGCCCTGATGCCAGACCTCAGGACCTGCACTGGTCAGTAGGACTGTTAGATGATCTCTCTCTGTCACTCACTCACTCACTCACTCACTCACTCACTCACTCACTCACTCACTCACTCACTCACTCACTCACTCACTCACTCACTCACTCACTCACTCACTCACTCACTCACTCACTCACTCACTCACTCACTCACTCACTCTCTCTCTCGTGTCTCAGGCTCTCTCTCAGTCACTCTATGTCTCTCTGTCCTCCACCCCTACGTCAACCCAACCTGAGTCTGTTTGTCTATTTGTTCACCAGGAGCCAGGGAGAGCCCTATAACACTTAAATACACTGTGTTCCTAGACAGAGAGACATAGACGTCCTATCTCCAGACAGAGCCTTGTGAGAGGACTGGGCATACTTTCCTTTGATATCGGTCTCATCCCTCTCAACACATGACTCCCATTGGCTCTGTTACCAGGGAGAGATACAACAGCCCAAATCATACAAAATGGTACAATAAATAGAAACACAGAAGCACATTGTTGACTAATCTTACCATTTCTTCATGTTTTCTCCTGTTTACTGTTGGTTGCCAGGTGAGCAGCTATGCAAGATGTCTTTCCTCAGCTGGTATGAATGTGAACTGGTCTATGTTCAGCAGACTGTCTGTCTACAGTTCTGTCCTTTTCTGTCCTTACAGACATATGTGTGTCTGTCCTTTTCTGTCCTTACTGACATATGTGTGTCTGTCCTTTTCTGTCCTTACAGACATATGTGTGTCTGTCCTTTTCTGTCCTTACAGACATATGTGTGTCTGTTGTATTGATGAATGTTCTAGTGAATGTGTTAATCTGTCTCCCTCCAGACATTGATGAGTGTGAGGAGAGTCCAGACATCTGTGACGGAGGCCAGTGTACCAACATCCCAGGAGAGTACCAGTGTCTCTGCTTCGATGGATTCATGTCTTCTGAAGATATGAAGACCTGTCTGGGTAACTAACCTACCTGTCTAGCACTCTAAGCCACTGCCTCCAGAATACATGTAGCATTGTGAGCGTGGGGTTCCAATCTGACCCTCTGCTATTCTAGAACAGCCTGTCCTCTCTCCTCCTCCCCTCAGTCATTCACGTTGCTGTCTAATCAATACAAAACAGCAGGGAAGGAGTGGGACTACGCCACTGCTTCAAGAACGAAAACTAGCTAACAGCCCCCAGTAGAGTTGTGTGGGTAAACTCTCACATACATGTACATAGTATCACACGCTGAGACATGTATTCAGTATTGTTGTTAGTTTTGAACGGTGTGACATGTATTCAATATTGTTGTTAGTTTTGAACGGTGAGACATGTATTCAGTATTGTTGTTCGTTTTGAACGGTGAGACATGTATTCAGTATCGTTGTTAGTTTTGAACGGTGTGACATGTATTCAGTATCGTTGTTAGTTTTGAACGGTGAGACATGTATTCAGTATTGTTGTTAGTTTTGAACGGTGTGACATGTATTCAGTATCGTTGTTAGTTTTGAACGGTGAGACATGTATTCAGTATTGTTGTTAGTTTTGAACGGTGAGACATGTATTCAGGATTGTTGTTAGTTTTGAACGGTGAGACATGTATTCAGTATTGTTGTTAGTTTTGAACGGTGTGACATGTATTCAGGATTGTTGTTAGTTTTGAACGGTGTGACATGTATTCAGTATTGTTGTTAGTTTTGAACGGTGTGACATGTATTCAGTATCGTTGTTAGTTTTGAACGGTGAGACATGTATTCAGTATCGTTGTTAGTTTTGAACGGTGTGACATGTATTCAGTATTGTTGTTAGTTTTGAACGGTGAGACATGTATTCAGTATTGTTGTTAGTTTTGAACGGTGTGACATGTATTCAGTATCGTTGTTAGTTTTGAACGGTGTGACATGTATTCAGGATCGTTGTTAGTTTTGAACGGTGAGACATGTATTCAGTATCGTTGTTAGTTTTGAACGGTGAGACATGTATTCAGTATTGTTGTTAGTTTTGAACGGTGAGACATGTATTCAGTATTGTTGTTAGTTTTGAACGGTGAGACATGTATTCAGTATTGTTGTTAGTTTTGAACGGTGAGACATGTATTCAGTATTGTTGTTAGTTTTGAACGGTGAGACATGTATTCAGTATTGTTGTTAGTTTTGAACGGTGAGACATGTATTCAGTATTGTTGTTAGTTTTGAACGGTGAGACATATATTCAGGATCGTTGTTAGTTTTGAACGGTGAGACATGTATTCAGTATTGTTGTTAGTTTTGAACGGTGTGACATGTATTCAGTATTGTTGTTAGTTTTGAACGGTGAGACATGTATTCAGTATTGTTGTTAGTTTTGAACGGTGAGACATGTATTCAGGATTGTTGTTAGTTTTGAACGGTGAGACATGTATTCAGTATCGTTGTTCGTTTTGAACGGTGAGACATGTATTCAGTATTGTTGTTAGTTTTGAACGGTGTGACATGTATTCAGTATTGTTGTTAGTTTTGAACGGTGAGACATGTATTCAGTATCGTTGTTAGTTTTGAACGGTGAGACATGTATTCAGTATTGTTGTTAGTTTTGAACGGTGTGACATGTATTCAGTATTGTTGTTAGTTTTGAACGGTGAGACATGTATTCAGGATTGTTGTTCGTTTTGAACGGTGAGACATGTATTCAGTATTGTTGTTAGTTTTGAACGGTGTGACATGTATTCAGGATCGTTGTTAGTTTTGAACGGTGAGACATGTATTCAGGATTGTTGTTAGTTTTGAACGGTGTGACATGTATTCAGTATTGTTGTTAGTTTTGAACGGTGAGACATGTATTCCGTATCGTTGTTAGTTTTGAACGGTGTGACATGTATTCAGTATTGTTGTTAGTTTTGAACGGTGTGACATGTATTCAGTATTGTTGTTAGTTTTGAACGGTGAGACATGTATTCAGTATCGTTGTTAGTTTTGAACGGTGTGACATGTATTCAGGATTGTTGTTAGTTTTGAACGGTGTGACATGTATTCAGTATCGTTGTTAGTTTTGAACGGTGAGACATGTATTCAGTATTGTTGTTAGTTTTGAACGGTGAGACATGTATTCAGGATTGTTGTTAGTTTTGAACGGTGAGACATGTATTCAGTATTGTTGTTAGTTTTGAACGATGTGACATGTATTCAGGATTGTTGTTAGTTTTGAACGGTGTGACATGTATTCAGTATTGTTGTTAGTTTTGAACGGTGAGACATGTATTCAGTATCGTTGTTAGTTTTGAACGGTGTGACATGTATTCAGTATTGTTGTTAGTTTTGAACGGTGAGACATGTATTCAGTATTGTTGTTAGTTTTGAACGGTGTGACATGTATTCAGTATCGTTGTTAGTTTTGAACGGTGTGACATGTATTCAGGATCGTTGTTAGTTTTGAACGGTGAGACATGTATTCAGTATCGTTGTTAGTTTTGAACGGTGAGACATGTATTCAGTATTGTTGTTAGTTTTGAACGGTGAGACATGTATTCAGTATTGTTGTTAGTTTTGAACGGTGAGACATGTATTCAGTATTGTTGTTAGTTTTGAACGGTGAGACATGTATTCAGTATTGTTGTTAGTTTTGAACGGTGAGACATGTATTCAGTATTGTTGTTAGTTTTGAACGGTGAGACATGTATTCAGTATTGTTGTTAGTTTTGAACGGTGAGACATATATTCAGGATCGTTGTTAGTTTTGAACGGTGAGACATGTATTCAGTATTGTTGTTAGTTTTGAACGGTGTGACATGTATTCAGTATTGTTGTTAGTTTTGAACGGTGAGACATGTATTCAGTATTGTTGTTAGTTTTGAACGGTGAGACATGTATTCAGGATTGTTGTTAGTTTTGAACGGTGAGACATGTATTCAGTATCGTTGTTCGTTTTGAACGGTGAGACATGTATTCAGTATTGTTGTTAGTTTTGAACGGTGTGACATGTATTCAGTATTGTTGTTAGTTTTGAACGGTGAGACATGTATTCAGTATCGTTGTTAGTTTTGAACGGTGAGACATGTATTCAGTATTGTTGTTAGTTTTGAACGGTGTGACATGTATTCAGTATTGTTGTTAGTTTTGAACGGTGAGACATGTATTCAGGATTGTTGTTCGTTTTGAACGGTGAGACATGTATTCAGTATTGTTGTTAGTTTTGAACGGTGTGACATGTATTCAGGATCGTTGTTAGTTTTGAACGGTGAGACATGTATTCAGGATTGTTGTTAGTTTTGAACGGTGTGACATGTATTCAGTATTGTTGTTAGTTTTGAACGGTGAGACATGTATTCCGTATCGTTGTTAGTTTTGAACGGTGTGACATGTATTCAGTATTGTTGTTAGTTTTGAACGGTGTGACATGTATTCAGTATTGTTGTTAGTTTTGAACGGTGAGACATGTATTCAGTATCGTTGTTAGTTTTGAACGGTGTGACATGTATTCAGGATTGTTGTTAGTTTTGAACGGTGAGACATGTATTCAGTATTGTTGTTAGTTTTGAACGGTGTGACATGTATTCAGTATCGTTGTTAGTTTTGAACGGTGTGACATGTATTCAGTATCGTTGTTAGTTTTGAACGGTGTGACATGTATTCAGTATTGTTGTTAGTTTTGAACGGTGAGACATGTATTCAGTATTGTTGTTAGTTTTGAACGGTGAGACATGTATTCAGTATTGTTGTTAGTTTTGAACGGTGAGACATGTATTCAGTATCGTTGTTAGTTTTGAACGGTGTGACATGTATTCAGTATCGTTGTTAGTTTTGAACGGTGAGACATGTATTCAGTATCGTTGTTAGTTTTGAACGGTGTGACATGTATTCAGTATCGTTGTTAGTTTTGAACGGTGTGACATGTATTCAGTATTGTTGTTAGTTTTGAACGGTGAGACATGTATTCAGTATCGTTGTTAGTTTTGAACGGTTGACATGTATTCAGTATTGTTGTTAGTTTTGAACGGTGTGACATGTATTCAGTATAGTTTAGTTAGTTTGACATGTATTCAGTATTGTTGTTAGTTTGGACGGTGGGACATGTATTCAGTATTGTTGTTAGTTTTGAACGGTGAGACCACTGTTATTCAGTATTGTTGTTAGTTTTGAACGGTGAGACTGTATTCAGTATTCGTTGTTTAGTTTTGAACGGGTGAGAATGTATTCAGTAATAGTTGTTAGTTTGAACGGTGATGACCATGTATTCAGTATAGTTGTTAGTTTTGGAACGGTGGATGACATGTAATTCAGTTATCGTTGGTTAGTTTGAACGGTGTGACATGTATTCATTATTCGGTTAGTTAGTTTTGAACGTGGAGACAATGTATTCATATTGTTGTTAGTTTTGAACGGTGAGACATGTATTCAGTATTGTTGTTAGTTTTGAACGGTGAGACATGTATTCAGGATTGTTGTTAGTTTTGAACGGTGAGACATGTATTCAGTATTGTTGTTAGTTTTGAACGGTGAGACATGTATTCAGTATTGTTGTTAGTTTTGAACGGTGAGACATGTATTCAGTATCGTTGTTAGTTTTGAACAGTGAGACATGTATTCAGGATTGTTGTTAGTTTTTAACGGTGAGACATGTATTCAGTATTGTTGTTAGTTTTGAACGGTGAGACATGTATTCAGGATTGTTGTTAGTTTTGAACGGTGAGACATGTATTCAGTATTGTTATTAGTTTTGAACGGTGAGACATGTATTCAGTATTGTTGTTAGTTTTGAACGGTGAGACATGTATTCAGTATTGTTGTTAGTTTTGAACGGTGAGACATGTATTCAGTATTGTTGTTAGTTTTGAACGGTGAGACATGTATTCAGTATTGTTGTTAGTTTTGAACGGTGAGACATGTATTCAGTATTGTTGTTAGTTTGAACGGTGAGACATGTATTCAGTATTGTTGTTAGTTTTGAACGGTGAGACATGTATTCAGTATTGTTGTTAGTTTTGAACGGTGAGACATGTATTCAGTATTGTTGTTAGTTTTGAACGGTGAGACATGTATTCAGTATTGTTGTTAGTTTGAACGGTGAAGGACATGTATTCAGTATTGTTGTTAGTTTTGAACGGTGATGACATGTATTCAGTATTGTTGTTAGTTTTGAACGGTGTGACATGTATTCAGTATTGTTGTAGTTTTGAACGGTGAGACATGTATTCAGGATTGTTGTAGTTTTGAACGGTGAGACATGTATTCAGTATCGGTGTTAGTTTTGAACAGTGAGACATGTATTCAGGATTCGTTGTTAGGTTTTTAACGGTGAGACATGTATTCAGTATTGTTGTTAGTTTTGAACGGTGAGACATGTATTCAGGATTGTTGTTAGTTTTGAACGTGGGACATGTATTCAGTATTGTTATTAGTTTGAACGGTGAGACATGTATTCAGTATTGTTGTTAGTTTTGAACGTGAGACATGTATTCAGTATTGTTGTTAGTTTTGAACGGTGAGACATGTATTCAGTATTGTTGTTAGTTTTGAACGGTGAGACATGTATTCAGTATTGTTGTTAGTTTTGAACGGTGAGACATGTATTCAGTATTGTTGTTAGTTTTGAACGGTGAGACATGTATTCAGTATTGTTGTTAGTTTTGAACTGTGTGACATGTATTCAGTATTGTTGTTAGTTTGAACGGTGTGACATGTATTCAGTATTGTTGTTAGTTTTGAACGGTGAGACATGTATTCAGTATTGTTGTTAGTTTTGAACGGTGACATGTATTCAGTATTGTTGTTAGTTTTGAACAGTGAGACATGTATTCAGGATTGTTGTTAGTTTTTGAACGGTGAGACATGTATTCAGTATTGTTGTTAGTTTTGAACGGTGAGACATGTATCAGGATTGTTGTTAGTTTTTGAACGGTGAGACATGTATTCAGTATTGTTGTTAGTTTTGAACGGTGAGACATGTATTCAGATTGTTGTTAGTTT
>NW_024060438.1:0-24573 GCF_016432855.1 Salvelinus namaycush | reverse complement strand
TGAGGTCACAGTAAATATACACCTCAATGTCATTCCTATCCCTGTAGGTCACAGTAATATACACCTCAATGTCACGTCCTATCCCTGTAGGTCACAGTTAATATACACCTCAATGTCATGTCCTATCCCTGTAGGTCACAGTAACTATACACCTCAATGTCATGTCCTATCCCTGTAGGTCACAGTAAATATACACCTCAATGTCATGTCCTATCCCTGTAGGTCACAGTAAATATACACCTCAATGTCATGTCCTATCCCTGTAGGTCACAGTAACTATACACCTCAATGTCATGTCCTATCCCTGTAGGTCACAGTAACTATACACCTCAATGTCATGTCCTATCCCTGTAGGTCACAGTAAATATACACCTCAATGTCATGTCCTATCCCTGTAGGTCACAGTAAATATACACCTCAATGTCATGTCCTATCCCTGTAGGTCACAGTAACTATACACCTCAATGTCATGTCCTATCCCTGTAGGTCACAGTTAATATACACCTCAATGTCACGTCCTATCCCTGTAGGTCACAGTAAATATACACCTCAATGTCATGTCCTATCCCTAGTAAATATACACCTCAATGTCATGTCCTATCCCTGTAGGTCACAGTTAATATACACCTCAATGTCACGTCCTATCCCTGTAGGTCACAGTAAATATACACCTCAATGTCATGTCCTATCCCTGTAGGTCACAGTTAATATACACCTCAATGTCATGTCCTATCCCTAGTAAATATACACCTCAATGTCATGTCCTATCCCTGTAGGTCACAGTTAATATACACCTCAATGTCACGTCCTATCCCTGTAGGTCACAGTAAATATACACCTCAATGTCATGTCCTATCCCTGTAGGTCACAGTAACTATACACCTCAATGTCATGTCCTATCCCTGTAGGTCACAGTAACTATACACCTTAATGTCACGTCCTATCCCTGTAGGTCACAGTAAATATACACCTCAATGTCATGTCCTATCCCTGTAGGTCACAGTAAATATACACCTCAATGTCACGTCCTATCCCTGTAGGTCACAGTAAATATACACCTCAATGTCATGTCCTATCCCTGTAGGTCACAGTAACTATACACCTCAATGTCATGTCCTATCCCTGTAGGTCACAGTAACTATACACCTTAATGTCATGTCCTATCCCTGTAGGTCACAGTAAATATACACCTCAATGTCATGTCCTATCCCTGTAGGTCACAGTAACTATACACCTCAATGTCATGTCCTATCCCTGTAGGTCACAGTAACTATACACCTCAATGTCATGTCCTATCCCTGTAGGTCACAGTAACTATACACCTTAATGTCATGTCCTATCCCTGTAGGTCACAGTAACTATACACCTCAATGTCATGTCCTATCCCTGTAGGTCACAGTAACTATACACCTTAATGTCATGTCCTATCCCTGTAGGTCACAGTAACTATACACCTCAATGTCATGTCCTATCCCTGTAGGTCACAGTAACTATACACCTCAATGTCATGTCCTATCCCTGTAGGTCACAGTAAATATACACCTCAATGTCATGTCCTATCCCTGTAGGTCACAGTAACTATACACCTCAATGTCATGTCCTATCCCTGTAGGTCACAGTAACTATACACCTCAATGTCATGTCCTATCCCTGTAGGTCACAGTAAATATACACCTCAATGTCATGTCCTATCCCTGTAGGTCACAGTAAATATACACCTTAATGTCATGTCCTATCCCTGTAGGTCACAGTAACTATACACCTTAATGTCACGTCCTATCCCTGTAGGTCACAGTTAATACACACCACAATGTCATGTCCTAACCCTGTAGGCCACAGAATATGTCCCTTTTGTTACCATTCCATTTTGCATCACCATAAATATTGCTATGTGTCCCTTTGAAGGACACCACTGTCAGGTTGTGGAATATAGAGCACTCTGAGGAGATACCTGCCGTTATTGAGACCAGGAAGGCTCAGGGAATGGGCTATCATATCCTCCAGGTTGGTAATGGTACCACACACTGCTACCTTGTAGATCAGCATTATATGTAGAGTGAGACCTGATCCTAGACCAGCACTCCTACCCTGAGACCTGATCCTAGATCAGCACCCCTACCCTGAGACCTGATCCTAGATCACCACTCCTACCCTGAGCCCTGATCCTAGATCACCATTCCTACCCTGAGACCTGATCCTATATCACCACTCCTACTCTGAGACCTGATCCTAGATCAGCACTCCTACCCTGAGACCTGATCCTAGATCACCACTCCTACCCTGAGTCCTGATCCTAGATAACCACTCCTACCCTGATCTCTGATCCTAGATCACCACTCCTACCCTGATCTCTGATCCTAGATCACCACTCCTACTCTGAGACCTGATCCTAGATCACCCCTCCTACCCTGAGACCTGATCCTAGATCACCACTCCTACCCTGAGTCCTGATCCTAGATCACCACTCCTACTCTGAGACATGATCATAGATCACCACTCCTACCCTGAGAACTGATCCTAGAAAGGCACTCCTACTCTGAGACCTGATCCTAGATCACCACTCCTACCCTGAGACCTGATCCTAGACCTGATCCTAGATCACCACTCCTACCCTGAGACCTGATCCTAGAAAGGCACTCCTACTCTGAGACCTGATCCTAGATCACCACTCCTACTCTGAGACCTGATCCTAGATCACCACTCCTACCCTGAGACCTGATCCTAGACCACCACTCCTACTCTGAGACCTGATCCTAGATCACCACTCCTACCCTGAGACCTGATCCTAGACCACCACTCCTACTCTGAGACCTGATCCTAGATCACCACTCCTACCCTGAGACCTGATCCTAGATCACCACTCCTACTCTGAGACCTGATCCTAGACCACTACTACACTGAGACCTGATCCTATATCACCACTCCTACCCTGAGATCTGATCCTAGATCACCACTCATACTCTGAGACCTGATCCTAGACCAACACGCCTACCCTGAGACCTGATCCTAGATCACCACTCCTACCCTGAGATCTGATCCTAGATCACCACTCAATACTTTGAGACCTGATCCTAGATCACCACTCCTACTCTGAGACCTGATCCTAGACCTGATCCTAGATCACCACTCCTACCCTGAGACCTGATCCTAGATCACCACTCCTACCCTGAGACCTGATCCTATATCACCACTCCTACCCTGAGCCCTGATCCTAGATCACAACTCCTACCCTGAGACCTGATCCTAGACCACCACTCCTACCCTGATACCCGATCCTAGACCACCACTCCTACCCTGATACCCGATCCTAGATCACCACTCCTACTCTAAGACCTGATCCTATATCACCACTCCTACCCTGAGCCCCGATCCTAGATCACCACTCCTACCCTGAGACCTGATCCTAGACCACCACTCCTACTCTGAGATCGTTTGTGAATAAGGAAGATTATTTTGGTGACACTGTTTTGGTGAACCTAATCCAGTCTTGTCTTTCAGTGTGAGGAGTGTGGAAAGGCTTTCTCCATTTCCCGACTGGAGAACTCCGACTTGGTCACAAAGTGTGTGTTCTGCCGATTGAAGACAGAAACCAGATCCCATCTTCAACCTCCTCCTCTGTTGTCTAGTGTTCTGCCGATTGAAGACAGAAACCAGATCCCATCTTCAACCTCCTCCTCTGTTGTCTAGTGTTCTGCCGATTGAAGACAGAAACCAGATCCCATCTTCAACCTCCTGCTCTGTTGTCTAGGAATTGAATGTATTATTTTATAATGCTTGTATGTTACTGTATATAACTAAGTCCTGTATTTATGGAGTATTATATCCTGTTAAAACTGTATTTGTTGATTGATTTTGTCAGACAATAACTAAAGTATCACTGCATCGCAGCGCTAGCTGTGCCACCAGAGACTCTGGGTTCGAGTCCAGGCTGTAGCAGCCGGCCGGGAGACCCATGGGGCGGCACACAATTGGCCCAGCGTCGTCCGGGTTAGAGGAGGGTTTGGCCCAGCGTCGTCCGGGTTAGTGGAGGGTTTGGCCCAGCGTCGTCCGGGTTAGAGGAGGGTTTGGCCCAGCGTCGTCCGGGTTAGTGGAGGGTTTGGCCCAGCGGCGTCCGGGTTAGTGGAGGGTTTGGCCCAGCGTCGTCCGGGTTAGTGGAGGGTTTGGCCCAGCGTCGTCCGGGTTAGTGGAGGGTTTGGCCCAGCGGCGTCCGGGTTAGTGGAGGGTTTGGCCCAGCGTCGTCCGGGTTAGGGGAGGGTTTGGCCCAGCGTCGTCCGGGTTAGTGGAGGGTTTGGCCCAGCGTCGTCCGGGTTAGTGGAGGGTTTGGCCCAGTGTCGTCCGGGTTAGTGGAGGGTTTGGCCCAGCGGCGTCCGGGTTAGTGGAGGGTTTGGCCCAGCGTCGTCCGGGTTAGGGGAGGGTTTGGCCCAGCGTCGTCCGGGTTAGGGGAGGGTTTGACCGGCAGGGATGTCCTTGTTCCATCGTGCATTAGCGACTCCTGTGGCGGGCCGGGCGCAGTGCACGCTGACGGTCACCAGGTGTTTCCTCCGACACGTTGGTGCGGCTGGCTTCCGGGTTAAAGTGGGCATTGTGTCAAGAAGCAGTGCGGCTTGGTTGGGTCGTGTTTCACGGCTCTCGACCTTCACGTCTCTCGACCTTCGCCTCTCCTGAGTCCGTACGGGAGTTGCAACGATGAGACAAGACTGTAACTACCAATCGGATACCACGAAAATATATATAAATATAATAAAATATAATAAATATAATATAATAAAATAAAATAGAAATAACTAAAGATTCTATCTATTGTGAGTCTTTCTCTGTGGTGAACACACACCTGTAGTCTAGGACAGCTATGGTAGAGGACACACCTGTAGTCTAGGACAGCTATGGTAGAGAACACACCTGTAGTCTATGACAGCTATGGTAGAGAACACACCTGTAGTCTATGACAGCTATAGTAGAGAACACACCTGTAGACTAGGACAGCTATGGTAGAGAACACACCTGTAGTCTAGGACAGCTATGGTAGAGAACACACCTGTAGTCTAGGACAGCTATGGTGGAGAACACACCTGTAGTCTAGGACAGCTATGGTAGAGAACACACCTGTAGTCTAGGACAGCTATGGAGAACACACCTGGAGTCTAGGACAGCTATGGTAGAGAACACACCTGTAGTCTAGGACAGCTATGGAGAACACACCTGTAGTCTAGGACAGCTATGGTAGAGAACACACCTGTAGTCTAGGACAGCTATGGTAGAGAACACACCTGTAGTCTAGGTCAGCTATGGTAGAGAACACACCTGGAGTCTAGGACAGCTATGGAGAACACACCTGGAGTCTAGGACAGCTATGGTAGAGAACACACCTGTAGTCTAGGACAGCTATGGTAGAGAACACACCTGTAGTCTAGGACAGCTATGATAGAGAACACACCTGGAGTCTAGGACAGCTATAGTAGAGAACACACCTGTAGTCTAGGACAGCTATGGTAGAGAACACACCTGTAGTCTAGGACAGCTATAGTAGAGAACACACCTGGAGTCTAGGACAGCTATGGTAGAGAACACACCTGGAGTCTAGGACAGCTATGGTAGAGAACACACCTGTAGTCTAGGACAGCTATGGTAGAGAACACACCTGTAGTCTAGGACAGCTATAGTAGAGGACACACCTGTAGTCTAGGACAGCTATGGTAGAGAACACACCTGTAGTCTAGGACAGCTATGGTAGAGAACACACCTGTAGTCTAGGACAGCTATGGTAGAGAACACACCTGTAGTCTAGGACAGCTATGGTAGAGAACACACCTGTAGTCTAGGACAGCTATGGTAGAGAACACACCTGTAGTCTAGGACAGCTATAGTAGAGAACACACCTGTAGTCTAGGACAGCTATGGTAGAGAACACACCTGTAGTCTAGGACAGCTATGGTGGAGAACACACCTGTAGTCTAGGACAGCTATGGTAGAGAACACACCTGTAGACTAGGACAGCTATAGTAGAGGACACACCTGTAGTCTAGGTCAGCTATAGTAGAGAACACACCTGTAGTCTAGGACAGCTATGGTAGAGAACACACCTGTAGTCTAGGACAGCTATGGTAGAGAACACACCTGTAGACTAGGACAGCTATAGTAGAGAACACACCTGTAGTCTAGGACAGCTATGGTAGAGAACACACCTGGAGTCTAGGACAGCTATGGTGGAGAACACACCTGTAGTCTAGGACAGCTATGGAGAACACACCTGTAGTCTAGGACAGCTATGGTAGAGAACACACCTGTAGTCTAGGACAGCTATGGAGAACACACCTGTAGTCTAGGACAGCTATAGTAGAGAACACACCTGTAGTCTAGGACAGCTATGGAGAACACACCTGTAGTCTAGGACAGCTATGGTAGAGAACACACCTGTAGTCTAGGACAGCTATGGAGAACACACCTGTAGTCTAGGACAGCTATAGTAGAGAACACACCTGTAGTCTAGGACAGCTATGGAGAACACACCTGTAGTCTAGGACAGCTATGGAGAACACACCTGTAGTCTAGGACAGCTATAGTAGAGAACACACCTGTAGTCTAGGACAGCTATGGTAGAGAACACACCTGTAGTCTAGGACAGCTATGGTAGAGAACACACCTGTAGTCTAGGACAGCTATGGAGAACACACCTGTAGTCTAGGACAGCTATAGTAGAGAACACACCTGTAGTCTAGGACAGCTATGGTAGAGAACACACCTGTAGTCTAGGACAGCTATGGAGAACACACCTGTAGTCTAGGACAGCTATAGTAGAGAACACACCTGTAGTCTAGGACAGCTATGGAGAACACACCTGTAGTCTAGGACAGCTATGGTAGAGAACACACCTGTAGTCTAGGACAGCTATGGTAGAGAACACACCTGTAGTCTAGGACAGCTATGGTAGAGAACACACCTGTAGTCTAGGACAGCTATGGTAGAGAACACACCTGTAGTCTAGGACAGCTATGGAGAACACACCTGTAGTCTAGGACAGCTATGGTAGAGAACACACCTGTAGTCTAGGACAGCTATGGTAGAGAACACACCTGTAGTCTAGGACAGCTATGGTAGAGAACACACCTGTAGTCTAGGACAGCTATGGAGAACACACCTGTAGTCTAGGACAGCTATGGTAGAGAACACACCTGTAGTCTAGGACAGCTATGGTAGAGAACACACCTGTAGTCTAGGACAGCTATGGTAGAGAACACACCTGTAGTCTAGGACAGCTATGGAGAACACACCTGTAGTCTAGGACAGCTATGGTAGAGAACACACCTGGAGTCTAGGACAGCTATGGAGAACACACCTGTAGTCTAGGACAGCTATGGTAGAGAACACACCTGTAGTCTAGGACAGCTATAGTAGAGAACACACCTGTAGTCTAGGACAGCTATGGTAGAGAACACACCTGGAGTCTAGGACAGCTATGGAGAACACACCTGTAGTCTAGGACAGCTATGGAGAACACACCTGTAGTCTAGGACAGCTATGGTAGAGAACACACCTGTAGTCTAGGTCAGCTATGGTAGAGAACACACCTGTAGTCTAGGACAGCTATGGAGAACACACCTGTAGTCTAGGACAGCTATGGTAGAGAACACACCTGGAGTCTAGGACAGCTATGGAGAACACACCTGTAGTCTAGGACAGCTATGGTAGAGAACACACCTGTAGTCTAGGACAGCTATGGTAGAGAACACACCTGTAGACTAGGACAGCTATGGTAGAGAACACACCTGTAGTCTAGGACAGCTATGATAGAGAAGACACCTGTAGTCTAGGACAGCTATGGTAGAGAACACACCTGGAGTCTAGGACAGCTATGGTAGAGAACACACCTGTAGTCTAGGACAGCTATAGTAGAGAACACACCTGTAGTCTAGGACAGCTATGGAGAACACACCTGTAGTCTAGGACAGCTATGGTAGAGAACACACCTGTAGTCTAGGACAGCTATGGTAGAGAACACACCTGTAGTCTAGGACAGCTATGGTAGAGAACACACCTGTAGTCTAGGACAGCTATGGTAGAGAACACACCTGTAGTCTAGGACAGCTATGGTAGAGAACACACCTGTAGTCTAGGACAGCTATAGTAGAGAACACACCTGGAGTCTAGGACAGCTATGGTAGAGAACACACCTGTAGTCTAGGACAGCTATGGAGAACACACCTGTAGTCTAGGACAGCTATGGAGAACACACCTGTAGTCTAGGACAGCTATGGTAGAGAACACACCTGTAGTCTAGGACAGCTATGGAGAACACACCTGTAGTCTAGGACAGCTATGGAGAACACACCTGTAGTCTAGGACAGCTATGGTAGAGGACACACCTGTAGTCTAGGACAGCTATGGTAGAGAACACACCTGTAGTCTAGGACAGCTATGGAGAACACACCTGTAGTCTAGGACAGCTATGGTAGAGAACACACCTGTAGTCTAGGACAGCTATGGTAGAGAACACACCTGTAGTCTAGGACAGCTATGGTAGAGAACACACCTGGAGTCTAGGACAGCTATGATAGAGAACACACCTGTAGTCTAGGACAGCTATGGAGAACACACCTGTAGTCTAGGACAGCTATGGTAGAGAACACACCTGTAGTCTAGGACAGCTATGGTAGAGAACACACCTGTAGTCTAGGACAGCTATAGTAGAGAACACACCTGTAGTCTAGGACAGCTATGGTAGAGAACACACCTGTAGTCTAGGACAGCTATGGTAGAGAACACACCTGGAGTCTAGGACAGCTATAGTAGAGAACACACCTGTCGTCTAGGACAGCTATGGTAGAGAACACACCTGTAGTCTAGGACAGCTATGGTAGAGAACACACCTGGAGTCTAGGACAGCTATGGTAGAGAACACACCTGGAGTCTAGGACAGCTATGGTAGAGAACACACCTGGAGTCTAGGACAGCTATGGTAGAGAACACACCTGTAGTCTAGGACAGCTATGGTAGAGAACACACCTGGAGTCTAGGACAGCTATGGTAGAGAACACACCTGGAGTCTAGGACAGCTATAGTAGAGAACACACCTGTAGTCTAGGACAGCTATGGTAGAGAACACACCTGTAGTCTAGGACAGCTATGGAGAACACACCTGTAGTCTAGGACAGCTATGGTAGAGAACACACCTGGAGTCTAGGACAGCTATGGTAGAGAACACACCTGGAGTCTAGGACAGCTATGGTAGAGAACACACCTGTAGTCTAGGACAGCTATGGTAGAGAACACACCTGGAGTCTAGGACAGCTAATATAGGGGCTGGCCCAGCAGGTCCACTGGTAGAACCCTGCTAATATAGGGGCTGGCCCAGCAGATCCACTGGTAGAACCCTGCTAATATAGGGGCTGGCCCAGCAGATCCACTGGTAGAACCCTGCTAATATAGGGGCTGGCCCAGCAGGTCCACTGGTAGAACCCTGCTAATATAGGGGCTGGCCCAGCAGGTCCACTGGTAGAACCCTGTTAATATAGGGGCTGGCCCAGCAGATCCACTGGTAGAACCCTGCTGTTAATATAGGGGCTGGTCCAGCAGGACCACTGGTAGAACCCTGTTAATATAGGTACTGGCCCAGCAGGACCACTGGTAGAACCCTGTTAATATAGGTACTGGCCCAGCAGGACCACTGGTAGAACCCTGTTAATATAGGTACTGGCCCAGCAGGTCCACTGGTAGAACCCTGTTAATATAGGTACTGGCCCAGCAGGTCCACTGGTAGAACCCTGTTAATATAGGTACTGGCCCAGCAGGTCCACTGGTAGAACCCTGCTGTTAATATAGGGGCTGGTCCAGCAGGTCCACTGGTAGAACCCTGTTAATATAGGTACTGGCCCAGCAGGTCCACTGGTAGAACCCTAGGCAATAACTTAACCTTGGTAACATCCGCAGACATATTTTTTACCAGCTCAGTGTATTCTGGAGTCGAAGTGAATAAATAAGATCCCGCGCTGCGGCAGCACGACACCTCAGATCAGTATTTATTATTTTAATATTATTCTATTTGTTCCTCTGCATTGTTGGTTAGGGCCGTAAGCATTTCACTGTTACTCACCTGTTGTTTACGAAGCATGACACAAATACATTCTGATTTGACACATAGGTTGAGTCTGGGGCGATTACCTTATGACCGAACACCAATGTCCGAGCTTGTAAATGTTTGAAATGTAAACTATGGGATCAATATTGCTTAATTTATGTTCTGCAATGAAGCTCACTTGAGTAATTAACTAAAGACACAACACCGTCTGAAATGTAAATTGCCGATTTACATTCACTCGTTATCGAAATTTGAGATATAAATCATTGAAATATAAAGCCTTTTTTCATGTGGACAATCACCGGCGCCGTGGCTTAGTTGGTTAAAGCGCCTGTCTAGTAAACAGGAGATCCTGAGTTCGAATCTCAGCGGAGCCTTTTGTGAACTATTTGTAAAAGGCCAGGCACCACTTGCTTATTAATGCATCTACCTATTTTGAGATTTGTTGGTATTTTGGTCAAATTGATATTAGTATTTTCTAAAAGTAAACATAAAAACGTCAATTTTCTTTATTTTCCCATACTACCATCATCCACATTTTTAACCACTTTAAAATGGAAATACACCAATAATTTCAAAGCTCACTACATAAAATTACACATAATGTAAAAACCCATTTCATTCATAGAGAATGTTTCAAACTGGACTATCTATAGTAACTTATTTTGAATAGATGGTGATTGGGTCTAAATAGGCGTTTGGTAGTCTACATTCAGTGTACTTGTCTTTAGCTTCCATTTCCCGACAGTCAGACGCCCTTATATCTTCCCACAAGCCAACACAGACTCCCCCTTATGTTTCTCCGTTTCAGAACCATCTGAATTCACCACATGTTGTGTGGTTATACTTACATATATTCTCCAGACTTGCCCAGAGAGAATTGTTGATAGGTTGTTAATTTTTTATTCTAAATAACATTTTCTTTGGAAAAATGCGCCAAAAATGCATTTAACGTTACATGGACTAGTATTTTACAGACATAAATATGAAAAAAAAAAGTATTTATCCGCTATCTGCTCTGGACAAGTCCGGTGTTGGAGTGTCTTAAGTTAAAATGAAACTAACATTTTTAGGCTGACATTTATTTTCGCGATATGCAAATATTGCATATTTAACGTTATATCGCCTTATTTGCATATTTTAATCAAATATTTCAGAAAAGTTGTAATACGAAAAAGTTTTATGTTTGTGTCAATATTCAACTGGTAAAACCTGATTGTGACATGATGAAAGGAAAAAACGACCTTTTGAGAATATGGCGCCTATCCCCGTTTCACATTGTACCAACAGTAAAGACATTTACCCTTTTATTTCCATCACGACTCGGCGGCGCTGTGGCTTAGTTGGTTAAAGCGCCTGTCTAGTAAACAGGAGATCCTGAGTTCGAATCTCAGCAGTGCCTTTTTGTGACGTACCCACCACCTCTTATCAAGGATCTCCAAGCTTTGACAACGGTGACGACAAAGATAGCTCCCTGCCTTCCCGCTATCCAACCAGGATGATGTGTTGTAGAAAATTACATGGTCCAGCGTTTTAGTAACTAATTAAACCGAATTTAAGTTAAACAGGGCGAATACCAAGAGAGTAATCAAATCAAATGGTATTTGTCACATGCTGAATACAACAGGTGTTGACCTCACAGTGAAATGCTGAATACAACAGGTGTAGTAGACCTCACAGTGAAATGCTGAATACAACAGGTGTAGTAGACCTCACAGTGAAATGCTGAATACAACAGGTGTAGTAGACCTCACAGTGAAATGCTGAATACAACAGGTGTAGTAGACCTCACAGTGAAATGCTGAATACAACATGTGTAGTAGACCTTACAGTGAAATGCTGAATACAACAGGTGTAGTAGACCTCACAGTTAAATGCTAAATACAACAGGTGTAGTAGACCTCACAGTGAAATGCTAAATACAACAGGTGTAGTAGACCTCACAGTGAAATGCTGAATACAACAGGTGTAGTAGACCTCACAGTGAAATGCTGAATACAACAGGTGTAGTAGACCTCACTGTGAAATGCTGAATACAACAGGTGTAGTAGACCTCACAGTGAAATGCTGAATACAACAGGTGTAGTAGACCTCACAGTGAAATGCTGAATACAACAGGTGTAGTAGACCTCACAGTGAAATGCTGAATACAACAGGTGTAGTAGACCTCACAGTGAAATGCTGAATACAACAGGTGTAGTAGACCTCACAGTGAAATGCTGAATACAACATGTGTAGTAGACCTCACAGTGAAATGCTGAATACAACAGGTGTAGTAGACCTTACAGTGAAATGCTGAATACAACAGGTGTAGACCTTGCAGTGAAATGCTGAATACAACAGGTGTAGTAGACCTCACAGTGAAATGCTGAATACAACAGGTGTAGTAGACCTCACAGTGAAATGCTGAATACAACAGGTGTAGTAGACCTCACAGTGAAATGCTGAATACAACAGGTGTAGTAGACCTCACAGTGAAATGCTGAATACAACATGTGTAGTAGACCTTACAGTGAAATGCTGAATACAACAGGTGTAGTAGACCTCACAGTGAAATGCTGAATTCAACAGGTGTAGTAGACCTCACAGTGAAATGCTGAATACAACAGGTGTAGTAGACCTTACAGTGAAATGCTGAATACAACAGGTGTAGTAGACCTCACAGTGAAATGCTGAATACAACAGGTGTAGTAGACCTCACAGTGAAATGCTGAATACAACAGGTGTAGTAGACCTCACAGTGAAATGCTGAATACAACAGGTGTAGTAGACCTCACAGTGAAATGCTAACTTACAAGCCCTTAACCAACAATGTAGTTAAGAAAAATAATTGTTAAGTAATAAATAGATAAGTAAAATATTTAAATTAGAAAATAAAAGTTAAATAATTAAACAGCAACAGTAAAATATAAAGTGAGGCTATATACAGGGGCCTGGGCACGCACCCCTGAGCACGCACCCCTGAGCACGCACCCCTGAGCACGCACCCCTGACCACGCACCCCTGGGCACGCACCCCTGACCACGCACCCCTGAGCACGCACCCCTGACCACGCACCCCTGAGCACGCACCCCTGAGCACGCACCCCTGACCACGCACCCCTGAGCACGCACCCCTGGGCACGCACCCCTGGGCACGCACCCCTGACCACGCACCCCTGACCACGCACCCCTGGCCACGCACCCCTGGGCACGCACCCCTGAGCATGCACCCCTGAGCACGCACCCCTGGCCATGCACCCCTGGGCACGCACCCCTGAGCATGCACCCCTGAGCACGCACCCCTGGGCACGCACCCCTGACCACGCACCCCTGACCACGCACCCCTGACCACGCACCCCTGACCACGCACCCCTGACCACGCACCCCTGACCACGCACCCCTGACCACGCACCCCTGAGCACGCACCCCTGAGCACGCACCCCTGACCACGCACCCCTGAGCACGCACCCCTGGGCACGCACCCCTGAGCACGCACCCCTGAGCACGCACCCCTGACCACGCACCCCTGAGCACGCACCCCTGAGCACGCACCCCTGACCACGCACCCCTGAGCACGCACCCCTGACCACGCACCCCTGAGCACGCACCCCTGAGCACGCACCCCTGAGCACGCACCCCTGAGCACGCACCCCTGACCACGCACCCCTGAGCACGCACCCCTGAGCACGCACCCCTGGGCACGCACCCCTGAGCACGCACCCCTGAGCACGCACCCCTGAGCACGCACCCCTGAGCACGCACCCCTGAGCACGCACCCCTGGGCACGCACCCCTGGGCATCAAGGGCATCTTGACTGGCAGCTTCACTGCCTGGTACGGCAACTGCTCTGCCTCCGAACCGTAAGGCGCTACAGAGGGTAGTGCGTACAGCCCAGTACATCACTGGGGCCGAGCTCCCTGCCATCCAGGACCTCTATACCAGGCGGTGTCAAAGGAAGGCCTAAAACATTGTCAAAGACTCCAGCCACCCAAGTCATAGACTGTTTTCTCTGGTCCCGCACGGCAAACGGTACCAGAGCGCCAAGTCTAGGTTCCAAAAGGCTCCATAACAGCTTCTACCCCCCCAAGCCATGAGACTGCTGAACAATTAATCAAATGGCTACCAGGACTATTTGCATATTTTTTCCCCCCCCTGTTGCTACTCGCTGTATATTATCTATGTCTAGTCACCACCCCTACCTACATGTACATATTACCTCAATTACCTCGACTAACCTGTAGCACCTCGGTATCGGTACTCCCTGTATATGGCCTCTTTATTGTTATTTTATTGTGTTTACTTTAGTTTATTTAGTAAATATTTTCTTAACTGTCATTTAAAAAAAAAAACTGCATTGTTGGTTAAGGGCTTGTCAGTAAGCATTACACTGTAATGTCTACACCTGTTTTATTTGGCGCATGTGACAAATAAAAAATGTATTTTATTTTTATATTTAATAGAATCACTGGTGCGAATATGCAATACCACCATCCGACCACTCGGGGGCAGGATTTGACGACAACATTATAACGACGTATTCAACGAAGACCTCCCTGCACGGGATGGGGGAAAAAACATTATTCAATTCAAAGAAGGATCTGCTCGGGCATACCAAACTGCAGCGACTACAACAACTAAGATTTAGGTTGAACTTAAATAAGACAGACAACGCGTAACTGCACGGTAAATGATCACTGCACCATTGTCCACTTTCATGCACAGGATAGTGCATAAAGAGAGATGAAAATACTCGACTGTGTGACGGCGAATAATAACAGCTATAAACACCGAACAGTCCAAACCGGAATAAAGGACGGGACAGTCGTAAGTGCATTGCCGACGTGCCTTTGTCTTCTGTCTCACAAACGCAGAGACTTTTCCCTTCCTTTGGGATATAAATCAAAGCGGAAACCAAAACGAGCCGTTGAAGCAGAGACCGACGATGTACGATCACATCTCCTCTTTTCACTGTAACACATTGTCCTAGTGGGCTGCGTCTGAGTAGCGTATTAAGCGTATTTTTTTTTACGCTACAAACACAATTTACCCACGTCCTAGTTATTATTTTTTTTTCTACAGAAAGGGGACTTGAGTTCATGACATCTGCAAAGGTCACGGGAAATATTCGAAGGCTATTGCTACAGATGTTACGGAAATTACCCCCAAGATGACAAAAGAACGACCTGGGCTGCTGGAATGATGGATCGGATTGGAGCGCCGGCGTTTCTCCTGGTCATATGGATATTAATACGGTTCGCTTTGGTCTGTGTAGGTCAGTAGTCTTATTCAGACATATTGTGTTTTTTTTTGTGTTCCATTTGAATGTT
Organism: Salvelinus namaycush; assembly: GCF_016432855.1. Lineage (NCBI taxonomy): Eukaryota > Metazoa > Chordata > Actinopteri > Salmoniformes > Salmonidae > Salvelinus > Salvelinus namaycush. The sequence continues at coordinate 9,193 of NW_024060438.1, read as the reverse complement.
TTCTGATACTGTAGTGGTTTCCCGTTGGATAATATTCTGCGTTGATCTAAAACTTTGTCATATTTACAAAACACATCATTTTAAAATCAAGTGTTGTTCAGCTGCTGCTGCGTTTGGACGCAGACTCCGTTCTTCATTTCCTTGTCCTGTTCTACAAACACAGACTAATAAAACTCGTCTGAGTTAGCTGATAGTTCGGGTATTTCTATAGGCAGAACCAGAACCAAACAATGAGTGTTTTAATAGTATTGGAATGTTGTGTGATTAATGCTTCCCTAGAGATGGATCGTCGTTGCTATGGCCGTGTCTGTTCGTTGTGGTCCATCTGCTACATGTACCATGACGGACGTTCATTGATTTCTACTGAGAAATGATAGTCTTAGTTTGTAAACATGGGTCCCCTGTCAGTTGATGGTGTTATGTGCAAACACACACACACACACACACACACACACACACACACACACACACACACACCAAGACTCAGCATCGATACCGCAGATCCGCTGACTATCTGCATTACATCATTGCTCGTGCCCTGCATCAATCCCTTAATGTATTGCTCTAGTGCAGATGAAAACAGAGAAGAGGTTAGTCTGGCTACAAGCCAGCCCACAGACACAGAGCAGAGGATAGTCTGGCTACAAGCCAGCCCACAGAGCAGAGGATAGTCTGGCTACAAGCCAGCCCACAGACACAGAGCAGAGGATAGTCTGGCTACAAGCCAGCCCACAGAGCAGAGGATAGTCTGGCTACAAGCCAGCCCACAGACACAGAGCAGAGGATAGTCTGGCTACAAGCCAGCCCACAGACACAGAGCAGAGGATAGTCTGGCTACAAGCCAGCCCACAGACACAGAGCAGAGGATAGTCTGGCTACAAGCCAGCCCACAGAGCAGAGGATAGTCTGGCTACAAGCCAGCCCACAGACACAGAGGATAGTCTGGCTACAAGCCAGCCCACAGAACAGAGGGTAGTCTGGCTACAAGCCAGCCCACAGACACAGAGCAGAGGATAGTCTGGCTACAAGCCAGCCCACAGACACAGAGCAGAGGATAGTCTGGCTACAAGCCAGCCCACAGACACAGAGCAGAGGATAGTCTGGCTGCAAGCCAGCCCAAAGACACAGAGCAGAGGGTAGTCTGGCTACAAGCCAGCCCACAGACACAGAGCAGAGGATAGTCTGGCTGCAAGCCAGCCCACAGACACAGAGCAGAGGATAGTCTGGCTACAAGCCAGCCCACAGAGCAGAGGATAGTCTGGCTACAAGCCAGCCCACAGAGCAGAGGGTAGTCTGGCTACAAGCCAGCCCACAGACACAGAGCAGAGGATAGTCTGGCTACAAGCCAGCCCACAGACACAGAGCAGAGGATAGTCTGGCTACAAGCCAGCCCACAGAGCAGAGGATAGTCTGGCTACAAGCCAGCCCACAGACATTTGGCATTATGCAGATTGAGCCTCAGTAACGTTAGTATAAGTCACATGGTTACCAGGAAAAACAACAAAGCTATTTACTACGTCTACAGGTAACGTCACTGTATTGAAACTGAATGTCAGAGGAAGCACAAGCAGAACACAAAGACAGTTAGCATTGAAAGATGAATACTCTATATGTGTTTATTATAGTGGAATGATTAGCCACTGTGCTACTATGGTCTATTGATAAGCTGTGTCTCTGTGTCTGAGCAGACATCCTCCTTCCTCTGCTACCTCAGGAGGCTGCTGCCCCGCCTCCATTCCTCACCCTCCCCCTCCTCCCTCCTCCTCTCCAGGCCCACGGGGCCCCAGGTTACAGAGGTGGAGGTGTGAACTGAAGGGATCATTATGGAGATACAGAGTGGTGTGTGTGTGTGTAGTGTGTGTGTGTGTGTGTGTGTGTGTGTGTGTGTGTGTGTGTGTGTGTGTGTGTGTGTGTGTGTGTGTGTGTGTGTGTGTGTGTGTGTGTGTGTAGTGTGCGTGTGTGCGTGTGCGTGGGTGTGTGTAGTGTGTGTGTGTGTGTGTGTGTAGACCTGTAGTTAGTCCCCTCTCTTTACCTGTCTCACAAAGAGGCACCCTGACCCCCTCCTTCTCCTTCGTACAGAAACAGATATAGAGAGGCTTCCTCTTACCTCCACAAGGGGATGTTTCCTTTATCTACAAACTATAGACAGTAACTGAAGCAGAGACAGAATGCTGACAACTGTTTGGTTCAAAGTTAGAATCTGGTGTTTTCATTAGAAGTTCTCTAGCCATCTGCTTTACAGGTGAGCTGATCCTCTCTGTGTCCCCTGTTGTCATATATTAACTATCACTGTCCTCTCTGTGTCCCCTGTTGTCATATATTAACTACCACTGTCCTCTCTGTGTCCCCTGTTATCATATATTAACTACCACTGTCCTCTCTGTGGTGTTAGCCATGTTATAACCTGGTACTTCCTGTATATAGCCATGTTATTACCTGGTACTTCCTGTATATAGCCATGTTATAACCTGGTACTTCCTGTATATAGCCATGTTATTACCTGGTACTTCCTGTATATAGCCATGTTATAACCTGGTACTTCCTGTATATAGCCATGTTATTACCAGGTATTTCCTGTATATAGTCATGTTATTACCTGGTACTCCCTGCATATAGCCATGTTATTACCAGGTACTTCCTGTATATAGTCATGTTATTACCTGGTACTTCCTGTATATAGCCATGTTATTACCTGGTACTTCCTGTATATAGCCATGTTATTACCTGGTACTCCCTGCATATAGCCATGTTATTACCTGGTACTTCCTGTATATAGCCATGTTATTTCCTGGTACTTCCTGTATATAGCCATGTTATTACCTGGTACTTCCTGTATATAACCATGTTATTACCTGGTATCCCTGCACATTGACTCAGTACTGGTACTCCCTGTATATAGCCATGTTATTACCTGGTATTCCCTGTATATAGCCATGTTATTACCTGGTACTCCCTGTATATAGCCATGTTATTACCTGGTACTCCATGTATATAGCCATGTTATTACCTGGTACTCCCTGTATATAGCCATGTTATTACCTGGTACTTCCTGTATATAGCCATGTTATTACCTGGTACTTCCTGTATATAGCCATGTTATAACCTGGTACTTCCTGTATATAGCCATGTTATTGCCTGGTACTTCCTGTATATAGCCATGTTATTACCTGGTACTTCCTGTATATAGCCATGTTATTACCTGGTACTCCCTGCATATAGCCATGTTATTACCAGGTACTTCCTGCATATAGCCATGTTATTACCTGGTACTTCCTGTATATAGCCATGTTATAACCTGGTACTTCCTGTATATAGCCATGTTATTACCAGGTACTTCCTGTATATAGTCATGTTATTACCTGGTACTCCCTGCATATAGCCATGTTATTACCAGGTACTTCCTGTATATAGTCATGTTATTACCTGGTACTTCCTGTATATAGCCATGTTATTACCTGGTACTTCCTGTATATAGCCATGTTATTACCTGGTACTCCCTGCATATAGCCATGTTATTACCTGGTACTTCCTGTATATAGCCATGTTATTTCCTGGTACTTCCTGTATATAGCCATGTTATTACCTGGTACTTCCTGTATATAACCATGTTATTACCTGGTATCCCTGCACATTGACTCAGTACTGGTACTCCCTGTATATAGCCATGTTATTACCTGGTATTCCCTGTATATAGCCATGTTATTACCTGGTACTCCCTGTATATAGCCATGTTATTACCTGGTACTCCATGTATATAGCCATGTTATTACCTGGTACTCCCTGTATATAGCCATGTTATTACCTGGTAATAACATGGCTATATACAGGAAGTACCAGGTAATAACATGGCTATATACAGGGAGTACCAGGTAATAACATGGCTATATACATGGAGTACCAGGTAATAACATGGCTATATACAGGGAGTACCAGGTAATAACATGGCTATATACATGGAGTACCAGGTAATAACATGGCTATATACAGGGAGTACCAGGTAATAACATGGCTATATACAGGGAATACCAGGTAATAACATGGCTATATACAGGGAGTACCAGTACTGAGTCAATGTGTGTTAGCATTGTTAGCACTGGTACCCCTGCACATTGACTCAGTACTGGTACTCCCTGTATATAGCCATGTTATTACCTGGTACTCCCTGTATATAGCCATGTTATTACCTCGTACTTCCTGTATATAGCCATGTAATTACCTGGTACTCCCTGTATATAACCATGGTATTACCTGGTACTTCCTGTATATAACCATGGTATTACCTGGTACTCCCTGTATATAGCCATGTTATTACCTGGTACTTCCTGTATATAGCCATGTCATTACCTGGTACTTCCTGTATATAGCCATGTCATTCCCTGGTACTTCCTGTATATAGCCATGTTATTCAATGTAATGTTAAAGTGTAATTTGCTATGCTCAGTGTCCAGTGGGAGAGAGAGAGGGGGGGAGTCACCAGCTCAGTGTCCAGTGGGAGAGAGAGAGAGGGGGGAGTCACCAGCTCAGTGTCCAGTGGGAGAGAGAGAGGGGGGGAGTCACCAGCTCAGTGTCCAGTGGGAGAGAGAGAGGGGGGGAGTCACCAGCTCAGTGTCCAGTGGGACAGAGAGAGAGGGGGGAGTCACCAGCTCAGTGTCCAGTGGGAGAGAGAGAGAGGGGGGAGTCACCAGCTCAATGTTCAGTGGGAGAGAGAGAGGGGGGAGTCACCAGCACAGTGTCCAGTGGGAGAGAGAGAGAGATAGAGGGGGGAGTCACCAGCACAGTGTCCAGTGGGAGAGAGAGAGAGAGGGGGGAGTCACCAGCTCAGTGTCCAGTGGGAGAGAGAGAGAGGGGGGAGTCACCAGCACAGTGTCCAGTGGGAGAGAGAGAGAAGGGGGAGTCACCAGCTCAGTGTCCAGTGGGAGAGAGAGAGGGGGGAGTCACCAGCTCAGTGTCCAGTGGGAGAGAGAGAGAGGGGGGGGAGTCACCAGCTCAGTGTCCAGTGGGAGAGAGAGAGGGGGGAGTCACCAGCTCAGTGTCCAGTGGGAGAGAGAGAGGGGGGAGTCACCAGCTCAGTGTCCAGTGGGAGAGAGAGAGGGGGGAGTCACCAGCTCAGTGTCCAGTGGGAGAGAGAGAGGGGGGAGTCACCAGCTCAGTGTCCAGTGGGAGAGAGAGAGGGGGGAGTCACCAGCTCAGTGTCCAGTGGGAGAGAGAGAGAGGGGGGAGTCACCAGCTCAGTGTCCAGTGGGAGAGAGAGAGAGGGGGGAGTCACCAGCTCAGTGTCCAGTGGGAGAGAGAGAGAGGGGGGGGAGTCACCAGCACAGTGTCCAGTGGGAGAGAGAGAGGGGGGAGTCACCAGCTCAGTGTCCAGTGGGAGAGAGAGAGGGGGGAGTCACCAGCTCAGTGTCCAGTGGGAGAGAGAGAGAGGGGGGAGTCACCAGCTCAGTGTCCAGTGGGAGAGAGAGAGAGGGGGGAGTCACCAGCTCAGCTCTAGCCATGAAGGTGAAGTGTCTCCCCACTGCTGCTGCTCTGTGTAGTGCTGAAGGATCTGTCATGTGTCTCTCCTCATCACTCTAGAAGATAAAGGACCATGTTTATCACTGCTGCTGCTCTGTGTAATGCTGAAGGATCTGTCTTGTGTCTCCCCTCATCACTCTAGAAGATAAAGGACCATGTTTATCACTGCTGCTGCTCTGTGTAATGCTGAAGGATCTGTCTTGTGTCTCCCCTCATCACTCTAGAAGATAAAGGACCATGTTTATCACTGCTGCTGCTCTGTGTATTGCTGAAGGACCTGTCATGTGTTTCCCCTCATCACTCTAGAAGATAAAGGACCATGTTTATCACTGCTGCTGCTCTGTGTAATGCTGAAGGACCTGTCTTGTGTCTCCCCTCATCACTCTAGAAGATAAAGGACCATGTTTATCACTGCTACTGCTCTGTGTAATGCTGAAGGACCTGTCATGTGTCTCCCCTCATCACTCTAGAAGATAAAGGACCATGTTTATCACTGCTACTGCTCTGTGTAATGCTGAAGGACCTGTCATGTGTTTCCCCTCATCACTCTAGAAGATAAAGGACCATGTTTATCACTGCTACTGCTCTGTGTAATGCTGAAGGACCTGTCTTGTGTCTCCCCTCATCACTCTAGAAGATAAAGGACCATGTTTATCACTGCTACTGCTCTGTGTAATGCTGAAGGACCTGTCTTGTGTCTCCCCTCATCACTCTAGAAGATAAAGGACCATGTTTATCACTGCTACTGCTCTGTGTAATGCTGAAGGACCTGTCATGTGTCTCCCCTCATCACTCTAGAAGATAAAGGACCATGTTTATCACTGCTACTGCTCTGTGTAATGCTGAAGGACCTGTCTTGTGTCTCCCCTCATCACTCTAGAAGATAAAGGACCATGTTTATCACTGCTGCTGCTCTGTGTAATGCTGAAGGACCTGTCATGTGTCTCCCCTCATCACTCTAGAAGATAAAGGACCATGTTTATCACTGCTACTGCTCTGTGTAATGCTGAAGGACCTGTCTTGTGTCTCCCCTCATCACTCTAGAAGATAAAGGACCATGTTTATCACTGCATATTAACTCAGAACAACCACCTAGATTAAGATTTAGTCATTGCTGAGATTTACCTTGACTCCAGAGCTGCTCCTCCATCTGCCGAGACAGATGTGCCAGCACAGTAATGTGTGTTTGTGTGTGTGTGTGTGTGTGTGTGTCTGTGTGTGTGTCTGTGTGTGTGTGTGTGTGTGTGTGTGTGTCTGTGTGTCTGTGTGTGTGTGTGTGTGTGTGTGTGTGTGTGTGTGTGTGTGTGTGTCTGTGTGTGGTGTGTGTGGTGTGTGTGTGCGCGCGTGTGTGTGTGTGTGTGTGTGTGTGTGTGTGTGTGTGTGTGTGTGTGTGTGTGTGTGTGTGTGTGTGTGTGTGTGTGTGTGTGTGTTTAACAGAGATGAGATGCCTAAATCTGTAATCCTGCCAAGTGCCTGAACACATCCCTGCTAACTCTGGCCAGGTTGTTAATAACCTTCAACAACTGTAAAGTTCTCTACTGCTGAGCTATCTGAGGAGGGCTCTTCTTGTTCCTCTCACATTCCCTGACAGGAGGTCTCTTCCTGTTCCTCTCACATTCCCTGACAGGAGGTCTCTTCCTGTTCCTCTCACATTCCCTGACAGGAGGTCTCTTCCTGTTCCTCTCACATTCCCTGACAGGAGGTCTCTTCCTGTTCCTCTCACATTCCCTGACAGGAGGGCTCTTCCTGTTCCTCTCACATTCCCTGACAGGAGGTCTCTTCCTGTTCCTCTCACATTCCCTGACAGGAGGTCTCTTCCTGTTCCTCTCACATTCCCTGACAGGAGGTCTCTTCCTGTTCCTCTCTCTTCCTGTTCCTCTCACATTCCCTGACAGGAGGACTCTTCCTGTTCCTCTCTCTTCCTGTTCCTCTCACATTCCCTGACAGGAGGTCTCTTCCTGTTCCTCTCTCTTCCTGTTCCTCTCACATTCCCTGACAGGAGGTCTCTTCCTGTTCCTCTCACATTCCCTGACAGGAGGACTCTTCCTGTTCCTCTCTCTTCCTGTTCCTCTCACATTCCCTGACAGGAGGACTCTTCCTGTTCCTCTCTCTTCCTGTTCCTCTCACATTCCCTGACAGGAGGACTCTTCCTGTTCCTCTAATGAGGGCTTCCTGTCCTCACATTCCCTGAAGGGGCTCTTCCTGTTCCTCTCACATTCCCTGACAGGAGGGCTCTTCCTGTTCCTCTCACATTCCCTGACAGGAGGGCTCTTCCTGTTCCTCTCACATTCCCTGACAGGAGGGCTCTTCCTGTTCCTCTCACATTCCCTGACAGGAGGTCTCTTCCTGTTCCTCTCTCTTCCTGTTCCTCTCACATTCCCTGACAGGAGGTCTCTTCCTGTTCCTCTCACATTCCCTGACAGGAGGTCTCTTCCTGTTCCTCTCACATTCCCTGACAGGAGGTCTCTTCCTGTTCCTCTCTCTTCCTGTTCCTCTCACATTCCCTGACAGGAGGTCTCTTCCTGTTCCTCTCTCTTCCTGTTCCTCTCACATTCCCTGACAGGAGGTCTCTTCCTGTTCCTCTCACATTCCCTGACAGGAGGTCTCTTCCTGTTCCTCTCACATTCCCTGACAGGAGGTCTCTTCCTGTTCCTCTCTCTTCCTGTTCCTCTCTCATTCCCTGACAGGAGGGCTCTTCCTGTTCCTCTCACATTCCCTGACAGGAGGTCTCTTCCTGTTCCTCTCACATTCCCTGACAGGAGGTCTCTTCCTGTTCCTCTCACATTCCCTGACAGGAGGTCTCTTCCTGTTCCTCTCACATTCCCTGACAGGAGGGCTCTTCCTGTTCCTTCTCTCTTCCTGTTCCTCTCACATTCCCTGACAGGAGGTCTCTTCCTGTTCCTCTCTCATTCCCTGATAGGAGGTCTCTTCCTGTTCCTCTCACATTCCCTGACAGGACGGTCTCTTCTGTCCTCTCTCTTCCTGTTCCTCTCACATTCCCTGACAGGAGGGTCTCTTCCTGTTCCTCTCTCTCTTCCTGTTCCTCTCACATTCCCTGACAGGAGGTCTCTTCCTGTTCCTCTCACATCCCCTGACAGGAGGTCTCTTCCTGTTCCTCTCACATTCCCTGACAGGAGGACTCTTCCTGTTCCTCTCACATTCCCTGACAGGAGGACTCTTCCTGTTCCTCTCTCTTCCTGTTCCTCTCACATTCCCTGACAGGAGGACTCTTCCTGTTCCTCTCTCTTCCTGTTCCTCTCACCTTCCCTGACAGGAGGACTCTTCCTGTTCCTCTCTCTTCCTGTTCCTCTCACATTCCCTGACAGGAGGACTCTTCCTGTTCCTCTCTCTTCCTGTTCCTCTCACATTCCCTGACAGGAGGACTCTTCCTGTTCCTCTCTCTTCCTGTTCCTCTCACATTCCCTGACAGGAGGACTCTTCCTGTTCCTCTCTCTTCCTGTTCCTCTCACATTCCCTGACAGGAGGACTCTTCCTGTTCCTCTCACATTCCCTGACAGGAGGGCTCTTCCTGTTCCTCTCACATTCCCTGACAGGAGGGCTCTTCCTGTTCCTCTCACATTCCCTGACAGGAGGGCTCTTCCTGTTCCTCTCACATTCCCTGACAGGAGGTCTCTTCCTGTTCCTCTCTCTTCCTGTTCCTCTCCATTCCCTGACAGGAGGT
>NW_024060437.1:0-24605 GCF_016432855.1 Salvelinus namaycush | reverse complement strand
TTGTTAGCTGTGTTGTTGGCTGTGTTGTTAGCCGTGTTGTTGGCTGTGTTGTTGGCTGTGTTGTTGGCTGTGTTGTTAGCTGTGTTGTTAGCTGTGTTGTTAGCCGTGTTGTTGGCTGTGTTGTTGGCTGTGTTGTTGGCTGTGTTGTTAGCTGTGTTGTTGGCTGTGTTGTTAGCCGTGTTGTTGGCTGTGTTGTTGGCTGTGTTGTTGGCTGTGTTGTTGGCTGTGTTGTTGGCTGTGTTGTTGGCTGTGTTGTTGGCTGTGTTGTTAGCCGTGTTGTTGGCTGTGTTGTTGGCTGTGTTGTTGGCTGTGTTGTTGGCTGTGTTGTTGGCTGTGTTGTTGACTGTGTTGTTGGCTGTGTTGTTGGCTGTGTTGTTGGCTGTGTTGTTGGCTGTGTTGTTGGCTGTGTTGTTAGCCGTGTTGTTAGCCGTGTTGTTAGCCGTGTTGTTGGCTGTGTTGTTGGCTGTGTTGTTGGCTGTGTTGTTGGCTGTGTTGTTGACTGTGTTGTTGGCTGTGTTGTTGGCTGTGTTGTTGGCTGTGTTGTTGGCTGTGTTGTTGGCTGTGTTGTTGGCTGTGTTGTTGGCTGTGTTGACGGCTGTGTTGACGGCTGTGTTGTTGGCTGTGTTGTGTTGTTGGCTGTGTTGTTGGCTGTGTTGTTGGCTGTGTTGTTGGCTGTGTTGACGGCTGTGTTGTTGGCTGTGTTGTGTTGTTGGCTGTGTTGTTGGCTGTGTTGTTGGCTGTGTTGTTGGCTGTGTTGTTGGCTGTGTTGTTGGCTGTGTTGTTGGCTGTGTTGTTGGCTGTGTTGACGGCTGTGTTGTTGGCTGTGTTGTGTTGTTGGCTGTGTTGTTGGCTGTGTTGTTGGCTGTGTTGTTGGCTGTGTTGACGGCTGTGTTGTTGGCTGTGTTGTGTTGTTGGCTGTGTTGTTGGCTGTGTTGTTGGCTGTGTTGTTGGCTAGCTCCTCTGAACAACAGTGTCCTGATGAGAGAGCACATTTTCTATGGCAGGTGAAATCACGCCTCATTAGCTCATTGTTATGAATGTATCCAAATAAATGTCACTAGAAAACAGCTTAAACAAATGCAGCTACTGTTGTTATTCTGGCTGTTTGACGTGACTGTAAGTTAGCCGTAGTTGGCTAGCTAGCAAGCAAGGGATAAGAAATTTGCCAGCCAGTATGGCAATGGAACATTTAAAACGAACGACTGGGTCGCGTTTCAATATATCCTCTAACACCGGCTTCTCGGATATTATCACATAAGTATGATTAACCTTCCAACTGAATGTTTGTAACCAATAGCTTGTTTGTTTACATGTTCAGTGCTTATAGTGTCATAACTTTACCAGCATATTACATCAGACATTCGTTTTGTCCAAATGATCAGTGACAAAAAATCTCCTCCTCGTTAGTTGTCGCATCCCAGTCTGCTGACAGACGCTACAACAGCAGTTAATCTACTGTCAGTAGTGTGTCTGTAGTCTAGTCAGCGTTTAGAACCAGTAGCACTCTGCTGATTAGATCACTCCTTCTTCTCCTCCCCCGACTCTCAAGATCAATAACTAACATCCCCCTCCTCCTCCTCCTCCCCCCCTCCTCCTCCTCATCATCATTAAAACTACTCTTAAAAGATTACATCCACATCCACTCTCTCTCTACCAGTGGTTCAGTGTGTGTAGGGTCTCTCTGTAGTAAGCCTGGTCTCTTTGATCTTGAGTAGTTGGTAGCCTGTACAGTAGTGCGCTGTTAAAGCCTGTGTATCTGACTTCGGGGCTTCAGTTGGTCAGTTCTCTGATGGAGGGAGAGGTAAAGAAGAGAAGGAGGAAGGACCAGATGGTGAATCTGGTGGTTGTGTGTTTGCTCCAGTCTGCTGCGGCCAGCCTTATCACCGGTAAGTGAGACACACACACCAAATCAAACTGTATTTGTCACATGTGTTGAATACAACTGGTATAGACTTTACCGTGAAATGATTGCAGAAGCGATGCAGAGATTAAAAATAGTACTTAAAAAACTTAGAAGAAAAAGAATTGTAACACGAGGAATAAAATACACAAGAATGGAGCTATATACAGGAAGTACTAGTACCAGATCAATGTGGAGCTATATACAGGAAGTACCAGCACCAGATCAATGTGGAGCTATACACAGGAAGTACCAGATCGATGTGGAGCTATATACAGGAAGTACCAGATCGATGTGGAGCTATATACAGGGAGTACCAGATCAATGTGGAGCTATATACAGGGAATACCAGATCAATGTAGAGCTAAATACAGGAAGTACCAGATCGATGTGGAGCTATATACAGGAAGTACCAGATCGATGTGGAGCTATATACAGGGAGTACCAGATCAATGTGGAGCTATATACAGGGAATACCAGATCAATGTAGAGCTAAATACAGGAAGTACCAGATCAATGTGGAGCTATATACAGGGAATACCAGATCAATGTAGAGCTAAATACAGGAAGTACTAGTACCAGATCAATGTGGAGCTATATACAAGGAATACCAGATCAATTTAGAGCTAAATACAGGAAGTACCAGTACCAGATCAATGTGGAGCTATAAACAGGAAGTACCAGTACCAGATCAATGTGGAGCTATAAACAGGGAATACCAGTACCAGATCAATTTAGAGCTAAATACAGGAAGTACTAGTACCAGATCAATGTAGAGCTATATACAGGGAATACCAGATCAATGTGGAGCTAATACAGGAAGTACCAGATCCATGTGGAGCTATATACAGGGAGTACTAGTACCAGATCAATGTGGAGCTATTTACAAGGAGTACCAGATCAATGTGGAGCTATATACAGGGAGTACCAGATCAATGTGGAGCTATATACAGGAAGTACTAGTACCAGATCAATGTGGAGCTATTTACAAGGAGTACCAGATCAATGTGGAGCTATATATAGGGAGTACCAGTACCAGATCAATGTGGAGCTATATACAGGAAGTACTAGTACCAGATCAATGTGGAGCTATATACAGGAAGTACCAGATCAATGTGGAGCTATATACAGGAAGTACCAGATCAATGTGGAGCAATATACAGGGAGACCAGTACCAGATCAATGTGGAGCTATATACAGGGAGTACCAGATCAATGTGGAGCAATATACAGGGAGACCAGTACTAGATCAATGTGGAGCTATATACAGGGAGTACTAGTACCAGATCAATGTGGAGCTATATACAGGGAATACCAGATCAATATGGAGCTATATACAGGAAGTACCAGTACCAGATCAATGTGGAGCTATATACAGGGAGTACCAGTACCAGATCAATGTGGAGCTATATACAGGGAGTACCAGATCAATGTGGAGCTATATACAGGGAGTACCAGATCAATGTGGAGCTATATACAGGGAAGTACCAGATCAATGTGGAGCTATATACAGGAAGTACCAGTATCAGATCAATGTGGAGCTATATACAGGAAGTACCAGTACCAGATCAATGTGGAGCTATATACAGGAAGTACCAGTACCAGATCAATGTGGAGCTATATACAGGGAGTACCAGATCAATGTGGAGCTATATACAGGGAGTACCAGTACCAGATCAATGTGGAGCTATATACAGGAAGTACCAGATCAATGTGGAGCTATATACAGGGAGTACCAGTACCAGATCAATGTGGAGCTATATACAGGAAGTACCAGTACCAGATCAATGTGGAGCTATATACAGGGAGTACCAGATCAATGTGGAGCTATATACAGGGAGTACCAGTACCAGATCAATGTGGAGCTATATACAGGAAGTACCAGATCAATGTGGAGCTATATACAGGGAGTACCAGTACCAGATCAATGTGGAGCTATATACAGGAAGTACCAGATCAATGTGGAGCTATATACAGGAAGTACCAGATCAATGTGGAGCTATATACAGGAAGTACCAGATCAATGTGGAGCTATATACAGGGAATACCAGATCAATGTAGAGCTAAATACAGGAAGTACCAGATCAATGTGGAGCTATATACAGGGAGTACCAGTACCAGATCAATGTGGAGCTATATACAGGAAGTACCAGATCAATGTGGAGTTATATACAGGAAGCACCAGATCAATGTGGAGCTAAATACAGGAAGTACAAGATCATTGTGGAGCTAAATACAGGAAGTAGCAGATCAATGTGGAGCTAATACAGGAAGCACCAGATCATTGTGGAGCTAAATACAGGAAGTAGCAGATCAATGTGGAGCTATATACAGGGAATACCAGATCATTGTGGAGCTAAATACAGGAAGTAGCAGATCAATGTGGAGCTAATACAGGAAGCACCAGATCATTGTGGAGCTAAATACAGGAAGTAGCAGATCAATGTGGAGCTATATACAGGGAGTACCAGATCAATGTGGAGCTACAGTGGGGAGAACAAGTATTTGAGACACTGCCGATTTTGCAGGTTTTCCTACTTACAAAGCATGTAGAGGTCTGTAATTTTTATCGTAGGTACACTTCAACTGTGAGAGACAGAATATAAAACAAAAATCCAGAAAATCACATTGTATGATTTTTAAGTAATTAATTAGCATTTTATTGCATGACATAAGTATTTGATACAAAATCGGCAGTGTCTCAAATACTTGTTCTCCCCACTGTATACACCATAAACACGCACCAATTTATTTCCACTAAATTATATAAATTCACCTATAGACCGATAAGCATGACCAATCAAATATATTTACAGTACTGTGCAAAAGTTTTAGGCGGGTGTGAAAAAAATGCTGTTAAGTAAGAATGCTTTCAGAAATAGACACGTTAATAGATTATATTTATCAATTACCACCCTTTGCCTTCAAAACAGCATAAATTATTCTAGGTATATTTGCACACAGTTTTTGAAGGAACTCTTCAGGTAGGTTGGCCCAAACATCTTGGCTAACTAACCACAGTTCCTCTGTGGATTTAGGCAGCCTCAGGTGCTTCTCTTTCTCCATGTAATCCCAGACAGACTCGACGATGTTGAGATCAGGGCTCTGTGGGGGGGCCATACCATCACTTCCAGGACTCCTTCTTCTTCTTTATGCTGAAGTTCTTAATGACTTTGCTGTATGTTTGGGGTCGTTGTCATGCTGCAGAATACATTTGGGGCCAATCAGATTCCTCCCTGATGGAATTGCATTTTTTAAAGATTATTTTTTTTAAAACTTTTTTTAACTAGGCAAGTCTGTAAAGAACACATTTTTATTTATAATGACAGCCTAGGAACAGTGGGTTAACTGCCTTGTTCAGGAGCAGAATGACTGATTTTTACCTTGTCAGCTCGGGGATTCGATCTAGCAACCTTTCGGTTACTGTCCCAACGCTCTAACCACTAGGCTACCTGCCGCCCCACTAGGCTACCTGCATGATGGATAAGTATCTACCTGTACTTCTTAGCATTGAGGAGACCATTAATTCTGACCAACCTCCCCAACTCCATTTGCAGAAATGCAGCCCCAAATTTGCAAGGAACCTCCACCATGCTTCACTGTTGCCTACAAACACTCATTTGTGTACCGCTCTCCAGCCCTTCGGCGAACAACCTGCCTTCTGCTACAGCCAAATATTTCAAATTTTGACTTATCAGTTCAGAGCATCTGCTGCCATTTTTCGAAACCCCAGTTCCTGTGTTTTCGTGCATAGTTGAGTCGATGGGCTTGTTTCCACGTCGGAGATATGGTCTTTTGGCTGCAGGTCTTCCATGAAGGCCACTTCTGACCAGACTTCTCTGGACAGTAGATGGGTGTTACTGTTTTCTGCCAATTCTGAGCTGATGGCACTTCTGGACATCTTCCGATTGCAAAGGGAAGTAACCATGATGGTGTCTTTCATCTGCTGCAGTAAGTTTCCTTGGCCGACCACTGCGTCTACGGTCCTCAACGTTACCCGTTTCTTTGTGCTTCTTCAAAAGAGCTTGGACAGCACATCTGGAAACCCCTGTCTGCCTTGAAATGTCTGCCTGGGAGAGACCTTGCTGATGCAGTATAACCACCTTGTGTCTTGTTGCTCAGTCTTGACTTTTAGCAGTAAACGGTCCTCAGCAACCTCACCTTGTTAGCTGAGTTTGGCTGTTTCCTCACCCAGTTTTATTCCCCCTACACAGCTGTTTCTGTTTCAGTTAATGACTGTGTTTCAACCTACATATTGAATTGATGATCATTAGCACCTGTTTGGTGTAATTGTTTAATCGTACACCCGACTATAGGCCTAAAAAACCTCTGACTTTGTGCAAGTGTACCTACAGGAATAGATGCTGTTTTGAAGGAAAAAGGGTGGTCACACCAAATATGGATTAGATTTAGATTTCTCTTCTGTTCACTCACTTTGCATTTAATTCATTGATAAATATAATCTATTAACGTGTCTATTTTTGAAAGCATTCTTAATTTACAGCATTTTTTCACACCTGCCTAAAACTTTTGCACAGTACTGTACATTGACTGGTATTGCCATCAGTGAAGAGGCTGGGATTTTGTCTTCTCCAGGGCAACTTGCCTGCGGCAATTTTTTTAATTGGCTTTCTCATTTTTTTATCGGCCAAAAGCCGGCTATCGGAAGCCCTGCCTCACACACACATTTTTTATATGGCCTTGTAAGCGTAACAAGCCTCACTATCCAGACAGTGGTGTTACAGTACGCTGTTAATTAATCCAGACAGTGATTCTGCTGTAGCCTCATCATCCTATACGTTTTGCCAGAGCAGAAATGCTGCATTAAGCTCATCACAGACAGCTATGGTTGACAGTGAGGCTGCTGCAGTATCCTAGAGACTCTTCCTCAGATACAGACAATGGTTGGTTCTCTATAATCAGATATAGACAGTGGTTGCTTCTCTATAATCAGATATAGACAGTGGTTGGTTCTCTATAATCAGATATAGACAGTGGTTGGTTCTCTATAATCAGATATAGACAGTGGTTGGTTCTCTATAATCAGATATAGACAATGGTTGGTTCTCTATAATCAGATATAGACAGTGGTTGGTTCTCTATAATCAGATATAGACAGTGGTTGGTTCTCTATAATCAGATATAGACAGTGGTTGGTTCTCTATAATCAGATATAGACAGTGGTTGGTTCTCTATAATCAGATATAGACAGTGGTTGGTTCTCTATAATCAGATATAGACAATGGTTGGTTCTCTATAATCAGATATAGACAGTGGTTGGTTCTCTATAATCAGATATAGACAGTGGTTGGTTCTCTATAATCAGATATAGACAGTGGTTGGTTCTCTATAATCAGATACAGACAATGGTTGGTTCTCTATAATCAGATATAGACAGTGGTTGGTTCTCTATAATCAGATATAGACAGTGGTTGGTTCTTTATAATCAGATATAGACAGTGGTTGGTTCTCTATAATCAGATACAGACAATGGTTGGTTCTCTATAATCAGATATAGACAGTGGTTGGTTCTCTATAATCAGATATAGACAGTGGTTGGTTCTCTATAATCAGATACAGACAGTGGTTGGTTCTCTATCATCTCTGTTAATTTTAGTCATTTAGCAGACACTCTTATCCAGAGTGATTTACAGTAGTGAGTGTATACAGTACATTTTCATACTGGGCCCTCGTGGGAATCAAACCCACAACCCTGGCGTTACAAGTGCCATGCTCTACCAACTGAGCAACTCTGCCTCAGATACAGATTGTGGTTGGTTCTCAATCATGTATGTTCCTTAGATACAGATAGTGGTTGGTTCTCAATCATGTCTGTTCCTCAGATACAGATAGTGGTTGGTTCTCTAGCATCTCTGTTCCTCAGATACAGACAGTGGTTGGTTCTCTAGCATCTCTGTTCCTCAGATACAGATAGTGGTTGGTTCTCTATCATCTCTGTTCCTCAGATACAGACAGTGGTTGGTTCTCAATCATCTCTGTTCCTCAGATACAGACAGTGGTTGGTTCTCTAGCATCTCTGTTCCTCAGATACAGATAGTGGTTGGTTCTCTATTATCTAAGTTCCTCAGATACAGATAGTGGTTGGTTCTCTAGGATCTCTGTTCCTCAGATACAGATAGTGGTTGGTTCTCTATTATCTAAGTTCCTCAGATACAGACAGTGGTTGGTTCTCTAGCATCTCTGTTCCTCAGATACAGATAGTGGTTGGTTCTCTAGCATCTCTGTTCCTCAGATACAGACAGTGGTTGGTTCTCTAGTATCTAAGTTCCTCAGATACAGACAGTGGTTGGTTCTCTAGCATCTCTGTTCCTCAGATACAGACAGTGGTTGGTTCTCTAGCATCTCTGTTCCTCAGATACAGATAGTGGTTGGTTCTCTAGGATCTCTGTTCCTCAGATACAGACAGTGGTTGGTTCTCTAGGATCTCTGTTCCTCAGATACAGATAGTGGTTGGTTCTCTATTATCTAAGTTCCTCAGATACAGATAGTGGTTGGTTCTCTAGCATCTCTGTTCCTCAGATACAGATAGTGGTTGGTTCTCTAGGATCTCTGTTCCTCAGATACAGATAGTGGTTGGTTCTCTATTATCTAAGTTCCTCAGATACAGACTGTGGTTGGTTCTCTATCATCTCTGTTCCTCAGATACAGACTGTGGTTGGTTCTCTATCATCTCTGTCCCTCAGATACAGACTGTGGTTGGTTCTCTATCATCTCTGTCCCTCAGATACAGACTGTGGTTGGTTCTCTATCATCTCTGTCCCTCAGATACAGACTGTGGTTGGTTCTCTATCATCTCTGTCCCTCAGATACAGACTGTGGTTGGTTCTCTATTATCTAAGTTCCTCAGATACAGACTGTGGTTGGTTCTCTATTATCTAAGTTCCTCAGATACAGACTGTGGTTGGTTCTCTATTATCTAAGTTCCTCAGATACAGACTGTGGTTGGTTCTCTATTATCTAAGTTCCTCAGATACAGACTGTGGTTGGTTCTCTATTATCTAAGTTCCTCAGATACAGACTGTGGTTGGTTCTCTATCATCTCTGTTCCTCAGATACAGACTGTGGTTGGTTCTCTATCATCTCTGTCCCTCAGATACAGATAGTGGTTGGTTCTCTATCATCTCTGTTCCTCAGATACAGACTGTGGTTGGTTCTCTATCATCTCTGTCCCTCAGATACAGACTGTGGTTGGTTCTCTATCATCTCTGTCCCTCAGATACAGATAGTGGTTGGTTCTCTATCATCTCTGTCCCTCAGATACAGATAGTGGTTGGTTCTCTATCATCTCTGTCCCTCAGATACATATAGTGGTTGGTTCTCTATCATCTCTGTCCCTCAGATACAGACTGTGATTGGTTCTCTATCATCTCTGTTCCTCAGATACAGACTGTGATTGGTTCTCTATCATCTCTGTTCCTCAGATACAGACTGTGGTTGGTTCTCTATCATCTCTGTCCCTCAGATACAGACTGTGGTTGGTTCTCTATCATCTCTGTCCCTCAGATACAGACTGTGGTTGGTTCTCTCTCATCTCTGTCCCTCAGATACAGACTGTGGTTGGTTCTCTCTCATCTCTGTCCCTCAGATACAGATAGTGGTTGGTTCTCTCTCATCTCTGTCCCTCAGATACAGATAGTGATTGGTTCTCTATCATCTCTGTCCCTCAGATACAGACTGTGGTTGGTTCTCTATTATCTCTGTTCCTCAGATACAGACTGTGATTGGTTCTCTCTTAGGCTTGTGAGGTACTCCATATATACTGGGTATATCTACGGGATGGTTTTTTAATACCATTGAAACTATTTCTTTGAATTTTTTTAAACAATTAGAATATTTTTTGCTACTTTTTAAGTGTTGTGCAGCATGCGCTAGGTGATCTAATTACAGTATGGAATTCGTAATTAAATGTTTGCCAGCTAGATATCTTGTAGCTATTAAGATAACGGTCTAAAATGTGCAAAAGGTTCTGCAGTTGTGGATTTGGTTTGCTAATTTACAGCGTCGTAGCTATTTAGCTATCTTCCAAAATCAAGCATTCGCTTGGTAACAGCAGATAATCCCCTCCTGGATCAGGAGCCTTCATGTCTAATATTAGTTATGTGCAGCAAAATGTGAGTAGCATTTTTGAGTTAATTGTATACTTGTATAGTTTAGGTCAGACACTATAAAATGTTCACAATACACACATTAGCATTTAGGTAGCATTCTCTATGGGATTATACATGCACTTGTTAGCATTGCTAACCTTTGGATTCCAGATGATCAGTGGGGTTTTAAAACAGCACCCCTTGTGTCCAGTGCCGGTAGTACTGAATATCCCGGTATGGCACAAGGTCGGTATGAAGATATGACAATCTGGGTACCGCCCTAGCCCAGTCTCTCTCATCTACATCAGAATGTTGTTGATGTTATTATATTGGAAGGCTGTGTAAGTGATGTCACTGTGGATGGGGTTTCATTTAACACAGAAATATAACATAAAATAACATGACATTAACTGGCCCCTCTCTCTCTCTGTCTGTCTGTCTGTCTGTCTGTCTGTCTGTCTGTCTGTCTGTCTGTCTGTCTGTCTGTCTGTCTGTCTGTCTGTCTGTCTGTCTGTCTGTCTGTCTGTCTGTCTGTCTGTCTGTCTGTCTGTCTGCCTGCCTGCCTGTCTGTCTGTCTGTCTGCCTTACTGTGTGTCTGTCCCTCCATAGCGGAGTTGTTTGAAGTCAGAGGTGAGGTGCACTTTTGTTTATTAACCAGTATGAATAAAAAATGGCTGGCCCAGTTTAGCTAGTTATTACTAGTGTAAATTTCCCCATCGATGTACGTAGCATTAGTAACAGTGTGTGTGTGTGCGTGTGTAGGCCAGCGTGTGTGTAGGGTGGATCGGGGCCGGCCCTGCTATAAGCTGGCGTATTTTTCTGACCCTGGACGGCGGCTCAGCTTCCTGGAGGCGAAGCTAGCGTGTCACCGTGACGGAGGGGAGCTGCTGAGCGTTGAGTCACCGGCCGAGCAGCGAATCATAGAGCAGCTAGTCACGGAGCTCCGTCCTTCCGACGGAGACTTCTGGATTGGCCTACGTCGTAACCATGGTGACACGGAAAACGTCGACGACTGTCCCTCACAGTACTACTGGACCGACGGGAGCCACGCCTCCTTCAGGTGGGTCTGCTCTAAGCCACACCTCCTTCAGGTGGGTTTACTTTAAGCCCCGCCTCCTTCAGGTGGGTCTACTTTAAACCATGCCTCCTTCAGGTGGGGCTGCTCTAAGCCCCGCCTCTTTCAGGTGGGGCTGCTCTAAGCCCCGCCTCTTTCAGGTGGGGCTGCTCTAAGCCACACCTCCTTCAGGTGGGTCTGCTTTAAGCCCCGCCTCCTTCAGGTGGGGCTGCTCTAAGTCCCGCCTCCTTCAGCTGGGTCTGCTTTAAGCCCCCTCAAAGCACACACATCCCTGGGTCGCTCCTCTTTTCAGTTCGCTGCAGCCAGCGACTGGAACGAGCTGCAACAAACACTCAAACTGGACAGTTTTATCTCCATCTCTTCATTCAAAGACTCAATCATGGACACTCTTACTGACAGTTGTGGCTGCTTTGTGTGATGTATTGTTGTCTCTACATTCTTGCCCTTTGTGCTGTTGTCTGTGCCCAATAATGCCTCATTGCCTGCATCCGTAATGGGTCAGCGGTCAAACGACCTCCACTCATCACTATCAAACGCTCCCTGAAACACTTCAGCGAGCAGGCCTTTCTAATCGACCTGGCCGGTGTATCCTGGAAGGATATTGATCTCATCCCGTCAGTAGAGGATGCCTGGTTAGTTTTTTTAAATGCCTTCCTCACCATCTTAAATAAGCATGCCCCATTCAAGAAATTTAGAACCAGGAACAGATATAGCCCTTTGTTCTCTCCAGACTTGACTGCCCTTAACCAACACATCGAACAGCCCCCGTGATATGCAACTTTTCAGGGAAGCTAGAAACCAATATACACAGGCAGTTAGAAAACCCAAGGTTAGCTTTTTCAAGCAGAAATTTGCTTCCTACAACACAAACTCAAAAAAGTTCTGGGACACTGTAAAGTCCATGAAGAATAAGAACATCTCCTCCCAGCTGCCCACTGCACTGAAGATAGGAAACACTGTCACCACCGATAAATCCAATATAATTGAGAATTTCAATAAGCATTTTTCTACGACTGGTCATGCTTTCCACCTGGCTACCCCTACCCCGGTCAACAGCACTGCACCCCCCACAGCAACTTGCCCAAGCCTTCCCCATTTCTCCTTCTCCCAAATCCAGTCAGCTGATGTTCTGGAAGAGCTGCAAAATCTGGACCCCTACAAATCAGCCGGGCTAGACAATCTGGACCCTTTCTTTCTAAAATTATCTGCCGAAATTGTTGCAACCCCTCTTCAAAGGGGGGGACACTCTTGACCCAAAATGCTACAGACCTATATCTATCCTACCCTGCCTTTCTAAGGTATTCGAAAGCCAAGTTAACAAACAGATTACCGACCATTTCGAATCCCACCATACCTTCTCCGCTATGCAATCTGGTTTCAGAGCTGGTCATGGGTGCACCTCAGCCACGCTCAAGATCTAAAACGATATCCTAACCGCCATCGATAAGAAACAATACTGTGCAGCCGTATTCATTGACCTGGCCAAGGCTTTCGACTCTGTCAATCACCACATCCTCATCGGCAGACTCGATAGCCTTGGATTCTCAAATGATTGCCTCGCTTGGTTCACCAACTACTTCTCAGATAGAGTTCAGTGTGTCAAATCGGAGGGCCTGTTGTCTGGACCTCTGGCAGTCTCTATGGGGGTGTCACAGGGTTCAATTCTCTGGCCGACTCTCTTCTCTGTATACATCAATGATGTCGCTCTTGCTGCTGGTGTGTCTCTGATCCACCTCTACGCAGACGACACCATTCTGTATACTTCTGGCCCTTCTTTGGACACTGTGTTAACTAACCTTCAGACGAGCTTCAATGCCATACAACTCTCCTTCCGTGGCCTCCAATTGCTCTTAAATACAAGTAAAACTAAATGTATGCTCTTCAACCGATCGCTGCCCAAACCTCCCCGCCCGTCCAACATCACTACTCTGGACGGCTCTGACTTAGAATATGTGGACAACTACAAATACCTAGGTGTCTGGTTAGACTGTAAACTCTCCTTCCAGACTCATATCAAACATCTCCAAACATCTCTCATATCAAACACTTATCTCCCTCACTAGCTTTAAGCACCAGCTGTCAGAGCAGCTCACAGATTACTGCACCTGTACATAGCCCATCTGTAATTTAGCCCAAACAACTACCTCTCCCCCTACTGTATCTATTTATTTATTTAGCTCCTTTGCACCCCATTATTTCTATCTCTACTTTGCACATTCTTCCACTGCAAATCTACCATTCCAGTGTTTTACTTGCTATATTGTATTTACTTCGCCACCATGGCCTTTTTTTTGCTTTTACCTCCCTTATCTCACCTCATTTGCTCACATTGTATATAGACTTATTTTTATACTGTATTATTGACTGTATGTTTGTTTTACTCCATGTGTAACTCTGTGTTGTTGTATGTGTCGAACTGCTTTGCTTTATCTTGACCAGGTCGCAATTGTAAATGAGAACTTGTTCTCAACTAGCCTACCTGGTTAAATAAAGGTGAAATAAAATAAAAATAATGTTTGTACCATGTTTTGTGCTGCTACCATGTTGAGCTGCTGCAATGTTGTGTTGCTACCATGTTGTTTTGCTACCATGTTGTTGTCATGTTGTGATGCTACCATGCTGTGTTGTCATGTTGTGTTGCTACCATGCTGTTGTCATGTTGTGTTGCTACCATGCTGTGTTGTCATGTTGTGTTGCTACCATGCTGTGTTGTCATGTTGTGTTGCTACCATGTTGTGTTGTCATGTTGTGTTGCTACCATGCTGTTGTCATGTTGTGTTGCTACCATGTTGTTGTTATGTTGTGTTGCTACCATGCTGTGTTGTCATGTTGTGTTGCTACCATGTTGTTGTCATGTTGTGTTGCTACCATGTTGTTGTCATGTTGTGTTGCTACCATGTTGTGTTGCTACCATGTTGTTGTCATGTTGTGTTGCTACCATGTTGTTGTCATGTTGTGTTGCTACCATGCTGTTGTCATGTTGTGTTGCTACCATGCTGTTGTCATGTTGTGATGCTACCATGCTGTTGTCATGTTGTGTTGCTACCATGCTGTTGTCATGTTGTGTTTCTACCATGCTGTGTTGTCATGTTGTGTTGCTACCATGTTGTGTTGTCATGTTGTGTTGCTACCATGCTGTTGTCATGTTGTGTTTCTACCATGCTGTGTTGTCATGTTGTGTTGCTACCATGCTGTTGTCATGTTGTGATGCTACCATGCTGTTGTCATGTTGTGTTGCTACCATGCTGTTGTCATGTTGTGTTGCTACCATGCTGTTGTCATGTTGTGTTGCTGCCATGCTGTTGTCATGTTGTGTTGCTACCATGTTGTTGTCATGTTGTGTTGCTACCATGCTGTGTTGCTACCATGTTGTTGTCATGTTGTGTTGCTACCATGCTGTGTTGCTACCATGCTGTTGTCATGCTGTGTTGCTACCATGCTGTTGTCATGTTGTGTTGCTACCATGCTGTTGTCATGTTGTGTTGCTACCATGCTGTTGTCATGTTGTGTTTCTACCATGCTGTTGTCATGTTGTGTTGCTACCATGCTGTGTTGCTACCATGCTGTTGTCATGCTGTGTTGCTACCATGCTGTTGTCATGCTGTGTTGCTACCATGCTGTTGTCATGTTGTGTTGCTACCATGCTGTTGTCATGTTGTGTTGCTACCATGTTGTTGTTATGTTGTGTTGCTACCATGCTGTTGTCATGTTGTGTTGCTACCATGCTGTTGTCATGTTGTGTTGCTACCATGCTGTTGTCATGTTGTGTTGCTACCATGCTGTTGTCATGTTGTGTTTCTACCATGCTGTGTTGTCATGTTGTGTTGCTACCATGTTGTGTTGTCATGTTGTGTTGCTACCATGCTGTTGTCATGTTGTGTTGCTACCATGCTGTTGTCATGTTGTGTTGCTACCATGTTGTTGTCATGTTGTGTTGCTACCATGCTGTTGTCATGTTGTGTTGCTACCATGCTGTTGTCATGTTGTGTTGCTACCATGCTGTTGTCATGTTGTGTTTCTACCATGCTGTGTTGTCATGTTGTGTTGCTACCATGTTGTTGTCATGTTGTGTTGCTACCATGTTGTTGTCATGTTGTGTTGCTACCATGCTGTTGTCATGTTGTGTTGCTACCATGCTGTTGTCATGTTGTGTTGCTACCATGCTGTTGTCATGTTGTGTTGCTACCATGTTGTGTTGTCATGTTGTGTTGCTACCATGCTGTGTTGTCATGTTGTGTTGCTGCCATGTTACGTTGTCATGTTGTGTTGCTACCATGCTGTGTTGTCATGTTGTGTTGCTGCCATGCTGTGTTGTCATGTTGTGTTGCTGCCATGTTACGTTGTTGTCTTAGGTCTCTCTTTATGTAGTGTTGTGGTGTCTCTCTTGTCGTGATGTGTGTTTTGTCCTATATTTAGATTTTTAATGCCAGCCCCGTCCCCGCAGGAGATCTTTTGCCTTCTGGTAGGCCGTCATTGTAAATAATAATGTGTTCTTAACTGACTTGACTAGTTAAATAAAGGTTAAATAAAAAATACAATTAAACTTCACTTCCTTCACGTGAGTCTGCTATTAGCCACGCCTCCATCGGCTGGGTCTGCTTTAAGCCACGCCTCCATCGGCTGGGTCGGCGTTAAGCCACGCCTCCTCTGCTTACATGGAATAGTTAATATAATAAAAGATAGCGGTGTGTAACTTTACGTTTGTGTGTTACTGTCTGTTACTGTGTGTTACTGTGTGTTACTGTGTGTTACTGTGTGTTACTGTGTGTTACTGTGTGTTACTGTGTGTTACTGTGTGTTACTGTCTGTTACTGTCTGTTACTGTGTGTTACTGTCTGTTACTGTCTGTTACTGTCTGTTACTGTGTGTTACTGTGTGTATTACTGTCTGTTACTGTGTGTTACTGTGTGTTACTGTCTGTTACTGTGTGTTACTGTCTGTTACTGTGTGTTACTGTGTGTTACTGTGTGTTACTGTGTGTTACTGTGTGTTACTGTGTGTTACTGTGTGTTACTGTGTGTTACTGTGTGTTACTGTGTGTTACTGTGTGTTACTGTGTGTTACTGTGTGTTACTGTGTGTTACTGTGTGTTACTGTGTGTTACTGTGTGTTACTGTGTGTTACTGTGTGTTACTGTCTGTTACTGTGTGTATTACTGTGTGTTACTGTCTGTTACTGTCTGTTACTGTCTGTTACTGTGTGTTACTGTCTGTTACTGTCTGTTACTGTGTGTTACTGTGTGTTACTGTCTGTTACTGTGTGTTACTGTGTGTTACTGTCTGTTACTGTCTGTTACTGTGTGTATTACTGTGTGTTACTGTCTGTTACTGTCTGTTACTGTGTGTTACTGTGTGTTACTGTGTGTTACTGTGTGTTACTGTGTGTTACTGTGTGTTACTGTGTGTTACTGTGTGTTACTGTGTGTTACTGTGTGTTACTGTCTGTTACTGTGTGTTACTGTGTGTTACTGTGTATTACTGTCTGTTACTGTCTGTTACTGTGTGTTACTGTGTGTTACTGTGTGTTACTGTGTGTTACTGTCTGTTACTGTCTGTTACTGTGTATTACTGTCTGTTACTGTCTGTTACTGTGTGTTACTGTGTGTTACT
Source organism: Salvelinus namaycush (assembly GCF_016432855.1). Classification (NCBI taxonomy): domain Eukaryota; kingdom Metazoa; phylum Chordata; class Actinopteri; order Salmoniformes; family Salmonidae; genus Salvelinus; species Salvelinus namaycush. The sequence goes on along the minus strand of NW_024060437.1, from coordinate 7,914 downwards.
GTGTGTTACTGTGTGTTACTGTCTGTTACTGTCTGTTACTGTGTATTACTGTCTGTTACTGTGTGTTACTGTGTGTTACTGTGTATTACTGTCTGTTACTGTGTGTTACTGTGTGTTACTGTGTGTTACTGTGTGTTACTGTCTGTTACTGTCTGTTACTGTGTATTACTGTCTGTTACTGTGTGTTACTGTGTGTTACTGTGTGTTACTGTCTGTTACTGTCTGTTACTGTGTGTTACTGTGTGTGTTACTGTCTGTTACTGTGTGTTACTGTCTGTTACTGTCTGTTACTGTGTGTTACTGTCTGTTACTGTCTGTTACTGTGTGTTACTGTGTGTGTTACTGTCTGTTACTGTGTATTACTGTCTGTTACTGTGTGTTACTGTGTGTTACTGTCTGTTACTGTCTGTTACTGTGTGTTACGGTGTGTTACTGTCTGTTACTGTGTGTTACTGTCTGTTACTGTGTGTTACTGTGTGTTACTGTGTGTTACTGTCTGTTACTGTCTGTTACTGTCTGTTACTGTGTGTTACTGTCTGTTACTGTCTGTTACTGTCTGTTACTGTGTGTTACTGTGTGTTACTGTGTGTTACTGTGTGTTACTGTCTGTTACTGTCTGTTACTGTGTATTACTGTCTGTTACTGTGTGTTACTGTGTGTTACTGTGTGTTACTGTCTGTTACTGTCTGTTACTGTGTGTTACTGTGTGTGTTACTGTCTGTTACTGTGTGTTACTGTCTGTTACTGTCTGTTACTGTGTGTTACTGTCTGTTACTGTCTGTTACTGTGTGTTACTGTGTGTGTTACTGTCTGTTACTGTGTATTACTGTCTGTTACTGTGTGTTACTGTGTGTTACTGTGTGTTACTGTGTGTTACTGTGTGTTACTGTGTGTTACTGTGTGTTACTGTGTGTTACTGTGTGTTACTGTGTGTTACTGTGTGTTACTGTGTGTTACGGTGTGTTACTGTGTGTTACGGTGTGTTACGGTGTGTGTTACTGTGTGTGTTTGTTCCTGTGTGTGTGTGTGTGTTAGGAACTGGCACTGGGACGAGCCGTCCTGTGGTTACGAGGTGTGTGTGGTGATGTACCACCAACCGTCCGCCCCGCCCGGCCTCGGAGGACTCTACATGTTCCAATGGAACGATGATAACTGTGACACCAAGAACAATTTCATCTGCAAGTACACTGCAGGTACACACACACACACACACACACACACACACACACACACACACACACACACACACACACACACACACACACACACACACACACACACACACACACACACACACACACACACACACTCAAATCAAATGTATTTACTGTATATAGCCCTTCTTACATCAGCTGATATCTCAAAGTGCTGTACAGAAACCCAGCCTAAAACCCCAAACAGCAAGCAATGCAGGTGTAGAAGCACACACACACGGATGATAGTACACAGCAGTTACCCCTCAGAGCCTGGTTCCTCTCTACCCAGTACAGCCAGTAGAGGACTGGTCACCCCTCAGAGCCTGGTTCCTCTGGTCTACCCAGTACAGCCAGTAGAGGACTGGTCACCCCTCAGAGCCTGGTTCCTCTCTACCCAGTACAGCCAGTAGAGGACTGGTCACCCCTCAGAGCCTGGTTCCTCTCTACCCAGTACAGACAGTAGAGGACTGGTCACCCCTCAGAACCTGGTTCCTCTCTACCCAGTACAGCCAGTAGAGGACTGGTCACCCCTCAGAACCTGGTTCCTCTCTACCCAGTACAGCCAGTAGAGGACTGGTTACCCCTCAGAGCCTGGTTCCTCTCTACCCAGTACAGCCAGTAGAAGACTGGTCACCCCTCAGAGCCTGGTTCCTCTCTACCCAGTACAGCCAGTAGAAGACTGGTCACCCCTCAGAGCCTGGTTCCTCTCTACCCAGTACAGCCAGAAAAAGACTGGTCACCCCTCAGAGCCTGGTTCCTCTCTACCCAGTACAGCCAGTAGAGGACTGGTCACCCCTCAGAGCCTGGTTCCTCTGGTCTACCCAGTACAGCCAGTAGAGGACTGGTCACCCCTCAGAGCCTGGTTATCTCTTTGCAGTACAGCCAGTAGAGGACTGGTCACCCCTCAGAGCCTGGTTCCTCTGGTCTACCAGTACAGCCAGTAGAGGACTGGTCACCCCTCAGAGCCTGGTTCCTCCCTACCCAGTACAGCCAGTAGAGGACTGGTCACCCCTCAGAGCCTGGTTCCTCTGGTCTACCCAGTACAGCCAGTAGAGGACTGGTCACCCCTCAGAGCCTGGTTCCTCCCTACCCAGTACAGCCAGTAGAGGACTGGTCACCCCTCAGAGCCTGGTTCCTCTGGTCTACCCAGTACAGCCAGTAGAGGACTGGTCACCCCTCAGAGCCTGGTTATCTCTTTGCAGTACAGCCAGTAGAGGACTGGTCACCCCTCAGAGCCTGGTTCCTCTGGTCTACCAGTACAGCCAGTAGAGGACTGGTCACCCCTCAGAGCCTGGTTCCTCTGGTCTACCCAGTACAGCCAGTAGAGGACTTGCCATCCCTCAGAGCCTGGTTCCTCTCTTGGTTTCTTCCTAGGTTCCTTCCTTTCTAGGGAGTTTTTCCAGAGCCACCGTGCTTCTACATCTGTATTGCCTGCTGTTTGGGGTTTTAGGTTGGGTTGTTGTATAGCAATTTGTGACATCTGCTCATGTAAAAAGGGCTTTATAACTGATTGATTGTGTTGTGTTCCAGAGAAGGCTCCTGAACCCTCCCCCAACACTGCACACCCAGGTAACAACACTACTTATAGTGTCTGAATATTCATGGTATTAATGAGGTCTGAATATTCATGGTATTAATGAGGTCTGAATATTCATGGTATTAATGAGGTCTGAATATTAATAGGTACACTACATGACCAAAAGTATGTGGACATCTGCTCGTCGAACATCTCATTGCAAAATCATGGGCATTAATATGGAGTTGGTCCCCCTTTGCTGCTATAACAGCCTCCACTCTTCTGGGAAGACTTTTCACTAGATGTTGGATCATTGCTGCTATAACAGCCTCCACTCTTCTGGGAAGGCTTTCCACTAGATGTTGGATCATTGCTGCTATAACAGCCTCCTCTCTTCTGGGAAGGCTTTCCACTAGGTGTTGGATCATTGCTGCTATAACAGCCTCCTCTCTTCTGGGAAGGCTTTCCACTAGATGTTGGATCATTGCTGCTATAACAGCCTCCACTCTTCTGGGAAGGCTTTCCACTAGATGTTGGATCATTGCTGCTATAACAGCCTCCACTCTTCTGGGAAGGCTTTCCACTAGATGTTGGAACATTGCTGCTATAACAGCCTCCACTCTTCTGGGAAGACTTTCCACTAGATGATGGAACATTGCTGCTATAACAGCCTCCACTCTTCTGGGAAGGCTTTCCACTAGATGTTGGATCATTGCTGCTATAACAGCCTCCACTCTTCTGGGAAGGCTTTCCACTAGATGTTGGAACATTGCTGCTATAACAGCCTCCACTCTTCTGGGAAGACTTTCCACTAGATGATGGAACATTGCTGCTATAACAGCCTCCACTCTTCTGGGAAGGCTTTCCACTAGATGTTGGAACATTGCTGCTATAACAGCCTCCATTCTTCTGGGAAGGTTTTCCACTAGATGTTGGAACATTGCTGCGGGGACTTGCTTCCATTCAGCCACAAGAGCATTAGTGAGGTCAGGCACTGATGTTGGGCGATTAGGCCTGGCTCGCAGTCGGCGTTCCAATTCATCACAAAGGTGTTCGCTGGGGTTGAGGTCAGGGCTCTGTGCAGGCCAGTCACGTTTTTTCACACCGATCTTGACAAATTATTTCTGTATGGACCTCGCTTTGTGCACGGGGGCATTGTCATGCTGAAGCAAGAAACTGTTGCCACAAAGTCGTCTAGAATGTCATTGCTGTAGAATTACAATTTCACTGAAACTAAGGGTCCAGAAACATGAAAAACAGCTCCACACCATTATGTCTATAGATAGACATAACTAAATGACTATGAGTATAGATATATATAACTAAATGACTGTGTATATATGAGTATAGATAGATATAACTAAATGACTATGTATATATGAGTATAGATAGATATAACTAAATGACTATGTATATATGAGTGTAGATAGATATAACTAAATTACTATGTATATACTGTTGAATTCGGAAACTTTACATACACTTAGATTGGAGTCATTAAAACAAATTTTTTCAACCACTCCACAAATTTCTTGTTAACAAACTATAGTTTTGTCAAGTCGGTTAGGACATCTACTTTGTGCATGACACAAGTAATTTGTCCAGCAATTGTTTACAGACAGATTATTTCACTTATAATTCACTGTATCACAATGGTCAGAAGTGTACAAGTTTACATACACTAAGTTGACTGTGCCTTTAAACAGCTTGGAAAATTCCAGAAAATTATGTCATGTCTTTAGAAGCTTCTGATAGGCTACATCATTTGAGTCAATTAGGTGTGTACCTGTGGATGTATTTCAAGGCCTATCTTCAAACTCAGTGCCTCTTTGCTTGACATCATGGGAAAATCAAAAGAAATCAGCCAAGACCTACAAAAAAATTGTAGACCTCCAGAAGTCTGGTTCATCCTTGGGAGCAATTTCCAAACACCTGAAGGTACCACGTTCATCTGTACAAACAATAGTACACAAGTATAAACACCATGGGACCACGCAGCCGTCATACCGCTCAGGAAGGAGACTCGTTCTGTCTCCTAAAGATGAATGTACTTTGGTGAGAAAAGTGCAAATCAATCCCAGAACAACAGCAAAGGACCTTGTGAAGATTCTGGAGGAAACAGGTACAAAAGTATCTATATCCACAATAAAACGAGTCCTATATCAACATAACCTGAAAGGCCGCTCAGCAAGGAAGAAGCCACTGCTCCAAAACCGCCATAAAAAAGCCAGACTACGGTTTGCAACTGCACATGGGGACAAAGATCGTACTTTTTGGAGAAATGTCATCTGGTCTGATGAAACAAAAAATGAACTGTTTGGCCATAATGACCATCATTATGTTTGGAGGAAAAAGGTGGACGCTTGCAAGCCGAAGAACACCATCCCAACCGTGAAGCACGGGGGTGGCAGCATCATGCTGTAGGGGTGCTTAGCTGCAGGAGGGGACTGGTGCACTTCACAAAATAGATGGCGTCATGAGGAAGGAAAATTATGTGGATATATTGAAGCAACATCTCAAGACATCAGTCAGGAAGTTAAAGCTTGGTTGCAAATGGGTCTTCCAAATGAACAATGACCCCAAGCATACTTCCAAAGTTGTGGCAAAATGGCTTAAGGACAACAAAGTCAAGATATTGGAGTGGCCATCACAAAGCCCTGACCTCAATCCCATAGACAATTTGTGGGCAGAACTGAAAAAGCGTGTGCGAGCAAGAAGGCCTACAAACCTGACTCAGTTTCACCAGCTCTGTCAGGAGGAATGGGTCAAAATTCACCCAACTTATTGTGGGAAGCTTGTGGAAGGCTACGAGAAACATTTGAACCAATTTAAACAATTTAAAGGCAATGCTACCGAATACTTATTGAGTGTATGTAAACTTCTGACCCACTGGGAATGTGATGAAAGAAATAAAAGCCGAAATAAATCATTCTCTCTACTACATTTATCCTAAATGACCTAAGACAGGGAACTTTTACTAGGTCTAAATGTCCAGTATTGTGAAAAACTGAGTTTAAATGTATTTGGCTAAGCTGTATGTAAACTTCCAACTTCAACTTTATGAGTATAGATAGATATAACTAAATGACTATGTATAGATAGATATAACTAAATGACTATGTATAGATAGATTCAGCTAAATTAATGAACATTAATGTTCCTGACTACAGAGGCTCCTCCCCTGTCTCTGTCACCACTGCCCACGACCTTTGACACTGAAGAGAAGAGACAGACCCCAGGTACCCTGACCTCTAACCTCAACCCTCAACTTCTTACCGTGGGTGTTTTTGTTGCATGTCTCTGAACTGTGTGTGTCTGTTTCAGCTCTGAACATGGTTTACATAGTTCTGCCCACCATCCCGTTGTTGATGGTGTTACTAATAGCAACTGTGGTCTTCTGCTTCAAGCTGCTGGCTCGACGGTGAGGAGCAAGTACTAACTAGCATGAGATAGACTGGTAGTATGGATGGCATTCATACTACCAGATTGAGAATAATGCATTGACTGATTTAGTGACTGTCTATATAGTTTATTCCAGATGCTCATAGTTTGTCTCTGTGTGTAGAAGGAAGCGGCGTGAGCAGCAGACAGAGGTGTGTCCTAGCGACCCAGGGTCCTGTCCAAGCCAAGCCCAGCCGCCTGACGTCTACAACGTGATTCGCTCCCAGCAGGAGGCCGACCTGGCTGGGACACGCCCCCACACCAAGAACACTTCCTTCTTAGGTAAAAATATGTTGTTGTACAGGGTCAGTGTAATGTGTTGTTGTACAGGGTCAGTGTAATGTGTTGTTTTACAGGGTCAGTGTAATGTGTTGTTGTACTGGGTCAGTGTAATGTGTTGTTTTAATAGAAGTAGAAGTACGATAGCTGCAGTGAAATGTGTTGTTTTACAGGGTCAGCCATAGAAGTACGATAGCTGCAGTGAAATGTGTTGTTGTACAGGGTCAGCCATAGAAGTACGATAGCTGCAGTGTAATGTGTTGTTTTACAGGGTCAGCCATAGAAGTACGATAGCTGCAGTGAAATGTGTTGTTTTACAGGGTCAGCCGTAGTAGTACGATAGCTGCAGTGTAATGTGTTGTTGTACAGGGTCAGTGTAATGTGTTGTTGTACAGGGTCAGCCATAGAAGTACGATAGGTGCAGTGAAATGTGTTGTTTTACAGGGTCAGCCATAGTAGTACGATAGCTGCAGTGAAATGTGTTGTTTTACAGGGTCAGTGAAATGTGTTGTTTTACAGGGTCAGCCATAGAAGTACGATAGCTGCAGTGTAATGTGTTGTTTTACAGGGTCAGCCATAGAAGTACGATAACTGCAGTGAAATGTGTTGTTTTACAGGGTCAGCCATAGAAGTACGATAGCTGCAGTGTAATGTGTTGTTTTACAGGGTCAGCCATAGAAGTACGATAGCTGCAGTGTAATGTGTTGTTTTACAGGGTCAGCCATAGAAGTACGATAGCTGCAGTGAAATGTGTTGTTTTACAGGGTCAGCCATAGAAGTACGATAGCTGCAGTATAATGTGTTGTTTTACAGGGTCAGCCATAGAAGTACGACAGCTGCAGTGAAATGTGTTGTTTTACAGGGTCAGCATAGAAGTACGATAGCTGCAGTGAAATGTGTTGTTTTACAGGGTCAGCACTAGAAGTACGATAGCTGCAGTGAAATGTGTTGTTTTACAGGGTCAGCCATAGAAGTACGATAGCTGCAGTGTAATGTGTTGTTTTACAGGGTCCGCCATAGAAGTACGATAACTGCAGTGAAATGTGTTGTTTTACAGGGTCAGTGTAATGTGTTGTTGTACAGGGTCAGCCATAGAAGTACGATAGCTGCAGTGTAATGTGTTGTTTTACAGGGTCAGCCATAGAAGTACGATAGCTGCAGTGAAATGTGTTGTTTTACAGGGTCAGTGTAATGTGTTGTTTTACAGGGTCAGCCATAGAAGTACGATAGCTGCAGTGAAATGTGTTGTTTTACAGGGTCAGTGTAATGTGTTGTTTTACAGGGTCAGCCATAGAAGTACGATAGCTGCAGTGAAATGTGTTGTTGTACAGGGTCAGCCATAGAAGTACGATAGCTGCAGTGAAATGTGTTGTTTTACAGGGTCAGCCATAGAAGTACGATAGCTGCAGTGAAATGTGTTGTTTTACAGGGTCAGCCATAGAAGTACGATAGCTGCAGTGTAATGTGTTGTTTTACAGGGTC
>NW_024060436.1:0-24623 GCF_016432855.1 Salvelinus namaycush | reverse complement strand
GAGAGCAGAATCAGTCAGGTGTCCATCAAGCAGCCATGCCACTTCCTCATGCAAGCCACTGACGTTCCATTGCTCACGCAGACAAGAACGAATACTCCGGTTGGAACTTTATTGAAGCTATATGTTAAAAACATCCTAATGATTGATTCAGTACTTAGTTTGAAATGTTTCTTCGACCGGGAATATCACATTTTGAAGTTTTTGTCCGATATGAAGCTGACCAGAATTAGCATTTGGACATGTTTACCAAACGCGCTAACAATTGGACATAAATAACGGATTTTTTCGAACAAAACAAACATTTATTGTGGACCTGGGATTCCTGCTGTGCTTTCTGATCGAAACCAACAAAGGTAATGAAATATTTATCATTTATTTTATTGTTTATAGTGACGCTATCTTTGCAGCTATGATATGCTAATTTGAGCGCCGTCTCAGATTATAGCGTGCAGTTATTTTTCCTTAAAGTTTTTTTTAAATCTGACATTGCGGTTGCATTAAGGAGAGGTATATATATATATATAACTCAATGTGTATAACTTGTATTATCATCTATATTTATGATGAGTATTTCTGTTGAAACGATGGGCTATGCAAAGTCACTTGATGTTTTTGCATTTAGTGATTCTTGTAGCCTCAATGTAACATCAGATTTTTTTTTTTTTATAAATATGAATTTAATCAAACAAAACATGCATGTATTGTGTAACATGAAGTCCTATGAGTGTCATCTGATGAAAATAATCGAAGGTTAGTGATTCATTTTATCTCTATTCTGGTTTTTGTGAAGCTATATTTAGCTGGGAAAAATGGCTGTGATTATTTTTGGTTTTGTGGTGACCTAACATAATCGTTTGTAGTGCTTTCGCTGAAAAGCCTATTTGAAATCGGACACTTTGGTGGGATTAACAACAAGATTACCTTTAAAATTATATGACACATGTATGTTTGAGGAATTTTAATTATGAGATTTCTGGTTTTTGAATTTGGCGCCCTGCACTTGGACTGGCTGTTGTCATATTGGTCCCGATATCGGGACTGCAGCCATAAGAGATTTTAAACAGTGACAATGACAGGGGTAGCTTGGCAACATCAGGGGGGAGTGAGTTTAAACAGTGACAATGACAGGGGTAGCTTGGCAACATCAGGGGGGAGTGAGTTTAAACAGTGACAATGACAGGGGTAGCTTGGCAACATCAGGGGGGGAGTGAGTTTAAACAGTGACAATGACAGGGGTAGCTTGGCAACATCAGGGGGGAGTGAGTTTAAACAGTGACAATGACAGGGGTAGCTTGGCAACATCAGGGGGGAGTGAGTTTAAACAGTGACAGCTTGGTAACATCAGGGGGGAGTGAGTTCCAGATCACAGGGCCTCAGTAGGTCATTCTGAATTGAGGATTGGTTGTTGTTGAACGTGGTGATGTAGCTGTTGTCTGTTTCTTGTTGAGTAGTTATGGAATTCATAGGTAATGCCACTCTATGTTCCTTTGCCAAGCAGCTGACTTCATATCCTGACACACAACACACAGAGACTCATTCAGACAAACACAGGGAGGAGAGAGGACGGAGAGGGAGGGGAGGAGAGAGAGGAAGGAGAGGAGAGGGGAGGCAATGAGAGAGAGGAGAGGGAGGAGGTGGAAGAGAGAGAGGAGATGGGAGGAGTGAGAGGAAGGAGAGGAGAGGGGAGGCAATGAGAGAGAGAAGAGGGAGGAGGTGGAGAAGAGGGAGGAGAGGGAGGAGGTGGGGGATGAAAGGCAGGAGAGGGAGGAGAAGGATAGGGAAGAAAGGGAAGAGAGGGAAGAGAAGAATGAGGAGGAGGAGAGTGGGTCAGGTGACGGGGATATTCATAATAAAGAAAGTAGAAGACATTGTGCCCACTAGACTGGTTTCATAAGATGGAAACACATTCAGCACCAGTATGGACACAGACCACCGTTGAGGAATGAAGTTACTCTGGCAGACGGGTACTGAGTGAGGCTGGACCACGTCCCTGGATTTCCTCATTATCATGGTAATATCCAGAGGATATCAGCTCAGGATCAGTCAGAGATAATGACCTCCTGATCTCCCTAACAGATAATGACCTCCTGATCTCCTTGACAGATAATGACCTCGTGATCTCCCTGACAGATAATGACCTCCAGATATCCCTGACAGATAATGACCTCCTGATCTCCCTGACAGATAATGACCTCCTGATCTCCCTGACAGATAATGACCTCCTGACCTCCCTGACAGATAATGACCTCCTGATCTCCCTGACAGATAATGACCTCCTGATCTCCCTGACAGATAATGACCTCCTGATCTCCCTGGCAGATAATGACCTCCTGATCTCCCTGACAGATAATGACCTCCTGATCTCCCTGACAGATAATGACCTCCTGATCTCCCTGACAGATAATGACCTCCTGATCTCCCTGACAGATAATGACCTGATCTCCCTGACAGATAATGACCTCCTGATCTCCCTGACAGATAATGACCTCCTGATCTCCCTGACAGATAATGACCTCCTGATCTCCCTGACAGATAATGACCTCCTGATCTCCCTGGAAGATAATGACCTCGTGATATCCCTGACAGATAATGACCTCCTGATCTCCCTGACAGATAATGACCTCCTGATCTCCCTGACAGATAATGACCTCCTGATCTCCCTGGCAGATAATGCCCTCCTGATCTCCCTGACAGATAATGACCTCCTGATCTCCTTGACAGATAATGACCTCCTGATCTCCCTGGCAGATAATGACCTCCTGATCTCCTTGACAGATAATGACCTCCTGATCTCCCTGACAGATAATGACCTCCTGATCTCCCTGGCAGATAATGACCTCCTGATCTCCCTGGCAGATAATGACCTCCTGATCTCCCTGACAGATAATGACCTCCTGATCTCCCTGGCAGATAATGACCTCCTGATCTCCCTGGCAGATAATGACCTCCTGATCTCCCTGGCAGATAATGACCTCCTGATCTCCCTGACAGATAATGACCTCCTGATCTCCCTGACAGATAATGACCTCCTGATCTCCCTGACAGATAATGACCTGATCTCCCTGACAGATAATGACCTCCTGATCTCCCTGACAGATAATGACCTCCTGATCTCCCTGACAGATAATGACCTCCTGATCTAATACTCTAGTAGTCTCTAATATTCCCATGAGGCCTCTGGCTTGGCCACCTGTTTAGTCCTCCCTCACGAATAGGGCTCTGTTCTAAAGTAGTGCACTACATTGGGAATAGGGCTCTGTTCTAAAGTAGTGCACTACATAGGGAATAGGGCTCTGTTCTAAAGTAGTGCACTACATAGGGAATAGGGCTCTGTTCTTAAGTAGTGCACTACATAGGGAATAGGGCTCTGTTCTAAAGTAGTGCACTACATAGGGAATAGGGCTCTGTTCTAAAGTAGTGCACTACATAGGGAATAGGGCTCTGTTCTAAAGTAGTGCACTACATAGGGAATAGGGCTCTGTTCTAAAGTAGTGCACTACATAGGGAATAGGGCTCTGATCTATAGTAGTGCACTACATAGGGAATAGGGCTCTGATCTATAGTAGTGCACTATATAGGGAATAGGGCTCTGGTCTAAAGTAGTGCACTATATAGGGAATAGGGCTCTGGTCTATAGTAGTGCACTATATAGGGAATAGGGCTCTGGTCTATAGTAGTGCACTACATAGGGAATTGGGCTCTGGTCTATAGTAGTGCACTACATAGGGAATAGGGTTCTGGTCTAAAGTAGTGCACTACATAGGGAATAGGGCTCGTTTCTAAAGTAGTGCACTACATAGGGAATAGGGTTCTGGTCTAAAGTAGTGCACTACATAGGGAATAGGGCTCTGGTCTAAAGTAGTGCACTACATAGGGAATAGGGCTCTGGTCTAAAGTAGTGCACTACATAGGGAATAGGGTTCTGGTCTAAAGTAGTGCACTACATAGGGAATAGGGCTCTGGTCTAAAGTAGTGCACTACATAGGGAATAGGGCTCGTTTCTAAAGTAGTGCACTACATAGGGTATAGGGTTCTGGTATAAAGTAGTGCACTACATAGGGAATAGGGTGCCAGTTGTGACACGGTCAAAGTCTTTGTCACCAGATAATGACTGGCCTGGTTTTGGCCCCTCCTGCGTTCATGGTGGATGGAAGTTGTTGGATGGGATGGTGCCTGGCTGGCTGACCCGTCTGGCTGGGAGAAAGTAGGGCAGCCTGGGGTACAGAGTAGGGTCTCAGTCTCTGCTCCCTGTCTCTCTGTCCCTCTTTCATAAGGAGGAGAGAGAGAGAGAAAGACTGTACACAAACAATAAGAGTGCGGTTAAAATTGGCAAAACAAACACATTTCTTTCCACAGGGCCGTGGGGTGAGACAGGACCGTGGGGTGAGACAGGGCCGTGGGGTGAGACAGGGCCGTGGGGTGAGACAGGGATGCAGCTTAAGCCCCACCCTCTTCAACAAATATATGTGTGTGTACATATATATATATATATATATGAACACACAGGCAGACAGGCCACTTAGATAGACAGACAGGCCACTTAGATAGACAGACAGGCCACTTAGATAGACAGACAGGCCACTTAGATAGACAGACAGGCCACTTAGATAGACAGACAGGCCACTTAGATAGACAGACAGGCCACTTAGATAGACAGACAGGCCACTTAGATAGACAGACAGGCCGCTTAGATAGACAGACAGGCCGCTTAGACAGACAGACAGACCGCTTAGACAGACCGCTTAGACAGACAGACAGACCGCTTAGACAGACAGACAGACCGCTTAGACAGACAGACAGACCGCTTAGACAGACAGACAGACCGCTTAGACAGACAGACAGACCGCTTAGACAGACAGACAGACCGCTTAGACAGACAGACAGACCGCTTAGACAGACAGACAGACCGCTTAGACAGACAGACAGACCGCTTAGACAGACAGACAGACCGCTTAGACAGACAGACAGACCGCTTAGACAGACAGACAGACCGCTTAGACAGACAGACAGACCGCTTAGACAGACAGACAGACCGCTTAGACAGACAGACAGACCGCTTAGACAGACAGACAGACCGCTTAGACAGACAGACAGACCGCTTAGACAGACAGACAGACCGCTTAGACAGACAGACAGACCGCTTAGACAGACAGACAGACCGCTTAGACAGACAGACAGACCGCTTAGACAGACAGACAGACCGCTTAGACAGACAGACAGACCGCTTAGACAGACAGACAGACCGCTTAGACAGACAGACAGACCGCTTAGACAGACAGACAGACCGCTTAGACAGACAGACAGACCGCTTAGACAGACAGACAGACCGCTTAGACAGACAGACAGACCGCTTAGACAGACAGACAGACCGCTTAGACAGACAGACAGACCGCTTAGACAGACAGACAGACCGCTTAGACAGACAGACAGACAGACAGACAGACAGACCACTTAGACAGACAGACAGACAGACCACTTAGACAGACAGACAGACAGACCACTTAGACAGACAGACAGACCACTTAGACAGACAGACAGACCACTTAGACAGACAGACAGACAGACCACTTAGACAGACAGACCACTTAGACAGACAGACAGACAGACCACTTAGACAGACAGACAGACAGACCACTTAGACAGACAGACAGACCACTTAGACAGACAGACAGACCGCTTAGACACAGACAGACCACTTAGACAGACAGACAGACCACTTAGACAGACAGACAGACCACTTAGACAGACAGACAGACCACTTAGACAGACAGACAGACCACTTAGACAGACAGACAGACCACTTAGACAGACAGACAGACCACTTAGACAGGCAGACCACTTAGTATCTATCTATCTAGTACATGACCCTGTCTCCTCTGTACCCCAAACTATCTACCCCATGACCCTGTCTCCTCTGTACCCCAAACATCTAGTACATGAACCTGTCTCATCTGTACCCCAAACTATCTACCCCATGAACTTGTCTCATCTGTACCCCAAACTATCTAGTACATGACCCTGTCTCCTCTGTACCCCAAACTATCTACCCCATGACCCTGTCTCATCTGTACCCCAAACTACCTAGTACATGACCCTGTCTCCTCTGTACCCCAAACTATCTACCCGATGACCCTGTCTCCTCTGTACCCCAAACTATCTACCCCATGAACCAGTCTCCTCTGTACCCCAAACTATCTAGTACATGAACCTGTCTCCTCTGTACCCCAAACTATCTAGTACATGAACCAGTCTCCTCTGTACCCCAAACTATCTACCCCATGACCCTGTCTCCTCTGTACCCCAAACTATCTACCCCATGACCCTGTCTCCTCTGTACCCCAAACGATCTAGTACATTAACCTGTCTCCTCTGTACCCCAAACTATCTACCCCATGAACCTGTCTCATCTGTACCCCAAACTATCTAGTACATGAACCTGTCTCCTCTGTACCCCAAACTATCTACCCCATGACCCTGTCTCCTCTGTACCCCAAACTATCTACCCCATGACCCTGTCTCCTCTGTACCCCAAACTATCTACCCCATGAACCTGTCTCCTCTGTACCCCAAACTATCTACCCCATGAACCTGCCTCCCAGGATTCATGATTTGTTTATGTCTTGATGAGGATTTAAAGACTTCCCCAGAACTGGCCTTAGGTGTCCCTTGTAATAATTCTTTAAAGGGTCTTTCCTGTGATCAACAACAGACTGTAGTCTGTTCGTTTCACAGTTCCACATTTCCACAGACTACTGGACAGGAAAATGGAACGAACAAGTCCTTAATTTGATAGATCGATGTTTTAAAAAAGAGTATTTTTGGAATACCCTGGTTAACCTCATAACTAAAATGCAGCAGCAGGACATATTTGTAACGTAATTTGATCAACTAATCTATTGCACAGAGGTTGTCTTTGGCCATTATTAATGTCTCTAAGACTCCTGTAAGAATAAGAATATCTCTGTTATTGAAGACTCCTGTATGAATAAGAATATCTCTGTGTTATTTAAGACTCCTGTATGAATAAGAATATCTCTGTTATTTAAGACTCCTGTAGGAATAAGAATATCTCTGTTATTTAAGACTCCAGTATTAATAAGAATATCTCTGTTATTTAAGACTCCTGTATGAATAAGAATATCTCTGTTATTTAAGACTCCTGTAGGAATAAGAATATCTCTGTTATTTAAGACTCCTGTATGAATAAGAATATCTCTGTGTTATTTAAGACTCCTGTATGAATAAGAATATCTCTGTTATTTAAGACTCCTGTATGAATAAGAATATCTCTGTTATTTAAGACTCCAGTATTAATAAGAATATCTGTTATTGAAGACTCCTGTATGAATAAGAATATCTCTGTTATTTAAGACTCCTGTATGAATAAGAATATCTCTGTGTTATTTAAGACTCCTGTATGAATAAGAATATCTCTGTTATTGAAGACTCCTGTATGAATAAGAATATCTCTGTTATTGAAGACCCCTGTAAGAATAAGAATATCTCTGTTATTGAAGACTCCTGTATGAATAAGAATATCTCTGTTATTGAAGACTCCTGTATGAATAAGAATATCTCTGTTATTGAAGACTCCTGTATGAATAAGAATATCTCTGTTATTTAAGACTCCTGTATGAATAAGAATATCTCTGTGTTATTTAAGACTCCTGTATGAATAAGAATATCTCTGTTATTGAAGACTCCTGTATGAATAAGAATATCTCTGTTATTGAAGACCCCTGTAAGAATAAGAATATCTCTGTTATTGAAGACTCCTGTAAGAATAAGAATATCTCTGTTATTGAAGACTCCTGTATGAATAAGAATATCTCTGTTATTGAAGACTCCTGTAAGAATAAGAATATCTCTGTCTTTTCAAGGATCTTTCATCTCTTAACAAGAGAAAGGGCTTTCTTCTCTTCACGCTGTTTGAATGTTGTGCTAAAGGGCTTTGGCCAACATCTAGAGTGACAAAACCCTTCTGTTGCTCCGGGAAAACATGGCTGCATGTCTGTCCGTCAGCCGTTAAAAACCCAAGACATTTTAAATTCACTAAATTGTGCTCGTGTCAGTGATTTAATTAAGAGGGTCAATTTGGGCAACGGATTGTGTTTTTAGATTAAGGCTTCAATTTGTTACGATCATATTTCCTTGCCTCCGTTTAAACCAAAACACAGACAAAATGAATCCTAACACTGTACGGATTGTGTCCCAAGTAGCACTATATTCCCTATATTGTGCACTACTATTGACCAGGGCCCTATTCCCTATATAGTGCACTACTTTAGACCAGACCCTATTCCCTATATAGTGCACTACTTTAGACCAGACCCTTTGACACGAGCAGGCTACCATCTGAAACTCAGCCCTCATGTTGTTCTCTTCTCTGTCTAGCCTTCTTACTTTACCAAAGGTCAAAACGACTAAGAAAGACTGAGCAAAGTTTTCCACTCTCTACAGCTCGGCTCAAACAAGTGTCTCCTCAGAATCGACTCTCCGTCTTGTCCAAACTAAGTGAACTGTTTTGTCCCGATGGATTGAAAACAAACACCCGACTGGACTCAGCTGGTTGGTCCTTGGATTCAGAGACGTAGCTGCGTTACAGACGAGTATCCTCTCAATATCCTGGAGTTCAATAAGGAGCGTGTCTGCTTACAAACAGGAGGATATCCTGGAGTTCAATAAGGAACGTGTCTGCTAACAAACAGGAGGACATCCTGGAGTTCAATAAGGAACGTGTCTGCTAACAAACAGGAGGATATCCTGGAGTTCAATAAGGAACGTGTCTGCTAACAAACAGGATGATATCCTGGAGTTCAATAAGGAACGTGTCTGCTAACAAACAGGAGGATATCCTGGAGTTCAATAAGGAACGTGTCTGCTAACAAACAGGAGGACATCCTGGAGTTCAATAAGGATCGTGTCTGCTAACAAACAGGAGGATATCCTGGAGTTCAATAAGGAACGTGTCTGCTAACAAACAGGATGATATCCTGGAGTTCAATAAGGAACGTGTCTGCTAACAAACAGGATGATATCCTGGAGTTCAATAAGGAACGTGTCTGCTAACAAACAGGAGGATATCCTGGAGTTCAATAAGGAACGTGTCTGCTAACAAACAGGAGGACATCCTGGAGTTCAATAAGGATCGTGTCTGCTAACAAACAGGATGATATCCTGGAGTTCAATAAGGAACGTGTCTGCTAACAAACAGGAGGATATCCTGGAGTTCAATAAGGATCGTGTCTGCTAACAAACAGGAGGATATCCTGGAGTTCAATAAGGAACGTGTCTGCTAACAAACAGGATGATATCCTGGAGTTCAATAAGGAACGTGTCTGCTAACAAACAGGAGGATATCCTGGAGTTCAATAAGGAACGTGTCTGCTAACAAACAGGATGATATCCTGGAGTTCAATAAGGAACGTGTCTGCTAACAAACAATGATATCCTGGAGTTCAATAAGGAACGTGTCTGCTAACAAACAGGAGGACATCCTGGAGTTCAATAAGGAACGTGTCTGCTGACAAACAGGATGAAGTGTCCCAACCTCAGCCTGAAGTGTCCCAACCTCAGCCTGAAGTGTCCCAACCTCAGCCTGAAGTGTCCCAACCTCATCATGAAGTGTCCCAACCTCAGCCTGAAGTGTCCCAACCTCAGCATGAAGTGTCCCAACCTCAGCATGAAGTGTCCCAACCACAGCCTGAAGTGTCCCAACCTCAGCATGAAGTGTCCCAACCTCAGCATGAAGTGTCCCAACCTCAGCCTGAAGTGTCCCAACCTCAGCATGAAGTGTCCCAACCTCAGCATGAAGTGTCCCAACCACAGCCTGAAGTGTCCCAACCTCAGCATGAAGTGTCCCAACCTCAGCATGAAGTGTCCCAACCTCAGCATGAAGTGTCCCAACCTCATCATGAAGTGTCCCAACCTCAGCCTGAAGTGTCCCAACCTCAGCCTGAAGTGTCCCAACCTCAGCCTGAAGTGTCCCAACCTCAGCCTGAAGTGTCCCAACCTCAGCCTGAAGTGTCCCAACCTCAGCCTGAAGTGTCCCAACCTCAGCATGAAGTGTCCCAACCTCAGCATGGTGTCCCAACCTCAGCATGGTGTCCCAACCTCAGCATGAAGTGTCCCAACCTCAGCATGAAGTGTCCCAACCACAGCCTGAAGTGTCCCAACCTCAGCCTGAAGTGTCCCAACCTCAGCCTGAAGTGTCCCAACCTCAGCCTGAAGTGTCCCAACCTCAGCCTGAAGTGTCCCAACCTCAGCCTGAAGTGTCCCAACCTCAGCCTGAAGTGTCCCAACCTCAGCCTGAAGTGTCCCAACCTCAGCATGAAGTGTCCCAACCTCAGCATGAAGTGTCCCAACCTCAGCCTGAAGTGTCCCAACCTCAGCCTGAAGTGTCCCAACCTCATCATGAAGTGTCCCAACCTCATCATGAAGTGTCCCAACCTCATCATGAAGTGTCCCAACCTCAGCCTGAAGTGTCCCAACCTCAGCCTGAAGTGTCCCAACCTCAGCATGAAGTGTCCCAACCTCAGCATGAAGTGTCCCAACTTGCGCTGCCAAATATCGGTGGTTTAACTGGGTTTGATGATTCAGGAGGCTGGTCACGTGTGTTTTGGGAGGAAGAGGTCCTGGGTTTGATGTTTCAGGAGGCTGGTCACGTGTGTTTGGGAGGAAGAGGTCCTGGGTTCGATGATTCAGGAGGCTGGTCACGTGTGTTTTGGGAGGAAGAGGTTCTGGGTTTGATGATTCAGGAGGCTGGTCACATGTGTTTGGGAGGAAGAGGTCCTGGGTTCGATGATTCAGGAGGCTGGTCACGTGTGTTTGGGAGGAAGAGGTCCTGGGTTCGATGATTCAGGAGGCTGGTCACGTGTGTTTGGGGAGGAAGAGGTCCTGGGTTTGATGATTCAGGAGGCTGGTCACGTGTGTTTGGGAGGAAGAGGTCCTGGGTTTGATGATTCAGGAGGCTGGTCACGTGTGTTTGGGAGGAAGAGGTCCTGGGTTTGATGATTCAGGAGGCTGGTCACGTGTGTTTGGGAGGATGAGGTCCTGGGTTTGATGAGTCAGGAGGCTGGTCACGTGTGTTTGGGAGGAAGAGGTCCTGGGTTTGATGAGTCAGGAGGCTGGTCACGTGTGTTTGGGAGGAAGAGGTCCTGGGTTCGATGATTCAGGAGGCTGGTCACGTGTGTTTGGGAGGAAGAGGTCCTGGGTTTGATGATTCAGGAGGCTGGTCACGTGTGTTTGGGGAGGAAGAGGTCCTGGGTTTGATGATTCAGGAGGCTGGTCACGTGTGTTTGGGAGGAAGAGGTCCTGGGTTTGATGATTCAGGAGGCTGGTCACGTGTGTTTGGGGAGGAAGAGGTCCTGGGTTTGATGATTCAGGAGGCTGGTCACGTGTGTTTGGGAGGAAGAGGTCCTGGGTTTGATGATTCAGGAGGCTGGTCACGTGTGTTTGGGAGGAAGAGGTCCTGGGTTTGATGATTCAGGAGGCTGGTCACGTGTGTTTGGGAGGAAGAGGTCCTGGGTTTGATGATTCAGGAGGCTGGTCACGTGTGTTTGGGAGGAAGAGGTCCTGGGTTCCAGCCTCGGTATAAGCCGTATCGGGAAGAAGCAGTACTCGCTAAGCAAGCCATTTGACGCCCTCTACATAAGCCCCTCCACCACTTCCCAAGACTATAATTTCCCAACATGCCTTGGGACCAGCCTTTATTTGTGCACCCCACTGTCAGTCCCATTAAAACCCTATTGGCTTCTTAACATCTGCGTCCCAAATGGCATTATTTTTCCCCAATATAGGGCAATACTTTTGACCAGGGCTCTGTAGTAGTACGTAGTGCACTATTTGGGACGCGGCCCCCTCTGGTTTCATGTTGCTGAGCAGATATCTATCAGTCCCCTTGTTAAAACGGTGCCTCACCAAGGTACAGTCAAATCCTGTTGCATTACGACCAATTATTTCTGTTTGATCTCTGACAAAGTAATCCACTGCTCCGACGAGGCTGTGAAATACACTTTAATTACACCCATTTGCATGGAAATGGATATTGATTGCAGAGGAGATAGCACAGCGTCTAGCGTCGCTGTTGCTATGTGACCTGGGTTCAAACACTATTTAAAACATATTTTAAAATACTTTATCTGTGCTTGATTGAGCTCGCCTGGTTCAATGGAACTAATAGAACGGCTTCAGAAGTGCATCTGGCCAGTCCAGGCAGACTAAAAGCAAACGCTTTAAGGTATTTAAAAGATAACAAATAGTATTTGAACCCAGGTTTTGTGTGGCATACACTCACTTCTGTTTCAAGGACAATATTTCTGATTTACTGCAAGCCTGCCTAAAGCTCTCCGGGAGAGTCGGAAGTCACTCAGATGAAAAAAAGGTGATTTTTGAATATAATTATCCACAACAACAAAACAAAACGTGCACGCAGAGCGCACGGACAGTAAACGGGTTGTAATACAGGTGGAATAGAATAATAAACAGGTTCAAATAGCATAGATACCATCCACAGTAGTGTCATCCACAGTAGTGTCATCCACAGTAGTGTCATCCACACTAGTGTCATCCACACTAGTGTCATCCACACTAGTGTCATCCACAGTAGTGTCATCCACAGTAGTGTCATCCACACTAGTGTCATCCACACTAGTGTCATCCACACTAGTGTCATCCACAGTAGTGTCATCCACAGTAGTGTCATCCACACTAGTGTCATCCACACTAGTGTCATCCACAGTAGTGTCATCCACACTAGTGTCATCCACAGTAGTGTCATCCACAGTAGTGTCATCCACACTAGTGTCATCCACACTAGTGTCATCCACAGTAGTGTCATCCACACTAGTGTCATCCACAGTAGTGTCATCCACACTAGTGTCATCCACAGTAGTGTCATCCACAGTAGTGTCATCCACACTAGTGTCATCCACACTAGTGTCATCCACACTAGTGTCATCCACAGTAGTGTCATCCACAGTAGTGTCCAGTATACTCCAAATATCATCCACAGTAGTGTCATCCACAGTAGTGTCCAGTATACTCTGAATATCATCCACAGTAGTGTCATCCACAGTAGTGTCCAGTATACTCTGAATATCATCCCCAGTAGTGTCCAGTATTCTCTGAAAATCATCCACAGTAGTGTCATCCACAGTAGTGTCCAGTATACTCTGAATATCATCCACAGTAGTGTCATCCACAGTAGTGTCATCCACAGTAGTGTCCAGTATACTCTGAATATCATCCACAGTAGTGTCCAGTATACTCTGAATATCATCCACAGTAGTGTCATCCACAGTAGTGTCCAGTATACTCTGAATATCATCCACAGTAGTGTCATCCACAGTAGTGTCATCCACAGTAGTGTCATCCACAGTAGTGTCATCCACAGTAGTGTCATCCACACTAGTGTCATCCACACTAGTGTCATCCACACTAGTGTCATCCACACTAGTGTCATCCACACTAGTGTCATCCACACTAGTGTCATCCACAGTAGTGTCCAGTATTCTCTGAAAATCATCCACAGTAGTGTCATCCACAGTAGTGTCCAGTATACTCTGAATATCATCCACAGTAGTGTCATCCACAGTAGTGTCCAGTATACTCTGAATATCATCCCCAGTAGTGTCCAGTATTCTCTGAAAATCATCCACAGTAGTGTCATCCACAGTAGTGTCCAGTATACTCCAAATATCATCCACAGTAGTGTCATGCACAGTAGTGTCATCCACAGTAGTGTCCAGTATACTCTGAATATCATCCCCAGTAGTGTCCAGTATACTCTGAACATCATCCACAGTAGTGTCATCCACAGTAGTGTCCAGTATACTCTGAATATCATCCACAGTAGTGTCCAGTATACTCTGAATATCATCCACAGTAGTGTCATCCACAGTAGTGTCCAGTATACTCTGAATATCATCCACAGTAGTGTCATCCACAGTAGTGTCCAGTATACTCTGAATATCATCCACAGTAGTGTCCAGTATACTCTGAATATCATCCACAGTAGTGTCATCCACAGTAGTGTCATCCACAGTAGTGTCCAGTATACTCTGAATATCATCCACAGTATCCAGATCACTCTAAATCTTGATATTCTGGAGAGTATTTGTCTACAGAATAGTCTGATAAATGGCATGTTTCTTTCACAGCAGAACATATTTTCAAAAGGGCTATAATGTGAACGAGTGGGGAGACTGTACCATATTAATAAACAGTTAACCATGCAATAGATGTCAGTGATGTCCTTAACAGTAGTGACTGTATATACCCACTGTGTAACGCTCACTAGGAACTCTCTCGAAATAAATCATGTTTCTTTCACACCAGAGTTGGCCTAGACAGGACCTCCTGCAGTTTAGACAGAGAGAGAATCATTCTCCATCAAGCTGGGTTCAAGCTGGGTTTGTGGTTCAAGCTGGGTTTGTGGTAACTGGTTCAAGCTGGGTTTGTGGTTCAAGCTGGGTTTGTGGTAACTGGTTCAAGCTGGGTTTGTGGTTCAAGCTGGGTTTGTGGTAACTGGTTCAAGCTGGGTTTGTGGTAACTGGTTCAAGCTGGGTTTGTGGTAACTGGTTCAAGCTGGGTTTGTGGTAACTGGTTCAAGCTGGGTTTGTGGTAACTGGTTCAAGCTGGGTTTGTGGTAACTGGTTCCAGCTGGGTTTGTGGTAACTGGTTCAACAGCTACAGGGGAAGCTACAGCTCGTTAGTCCAAACCTGTGAAGAAAGCTCCCAGAATCTTGTTATAATAGCCACTTTACATCTCCCACCAAGTGGGTTAACCCTTTTGGCGCAATGCGTAGGGTGCATTAGCCTTTCACACCAACAACCCGGGTTCGCTTCCCTGCCCCGCCGTTTGCTACAATAGGCCAACTATAAGTTAAAATGAAAATAAACTGACTTCTGATTGACAAGGAAGCTGCAAAACGTAAAATGAAATGAAAATACAACTGACTGACTAACGTCTCATTGACAAGATATAACCTCATCATGACCTCTTCAAAGACTATATTTACATGGTCAGTCTCATTAATATAACCTCATCATGACCTCTTCAAAGACTATATTAACATGACCAGTCTCATTACTGAAATATAACCTCACCACGACCCCTTCAAAAACTATATTTACATGACCAGTCTCATTAATATATCCTCACCACGACCTCTTCAAAGACTATATTTACATGACCAGTCTCATTAATATAACCTCATCACGACCTCTTCAAAGACTATATTTACATGACCAGTCTCATTAATATAACCTCATCACGACCTCTTCAAAGACTATATTAACATGGTCAGTCTCATTAATATATCCTCACCACGACCTCTTCAAAGACTATATTTACATGACCAGTCTCATTAATATAACCTCATCACGACCTCTTCAAAGACTATATTTACATGACCAGTCTCATTAATATAACCTCATCATGACCTCTTCAAAGACTATATTTACATGACCAGTCTCATTAATATATCCTCACCACGACCTCTTCAAAGACTATATTTACATGACCAGTCTCATTAATATATCCTCACCACGACCTCTTCAAAGACTATATTTACATGACCAGTCTCATTAATATATCCTCACCACGACCTCTTCAAAGACTATATTTACATGACCAGTCTCATTAATATATCCTCACCACGACCTCTTCAAAGACTATATTTACATGACCAGTCTCATTAATATATCCTCACCACGACCTCTTCAAAGACTATATTTACATGACCAGTCTCATTAATATATCCTCACCACGACCTCTTCAAAGACTATATTTACATGACCAGTCTCATTAATATAACCTCACCACGACCTCTTCAAAGACTATATTTACATGACCAGTCTCATTAATATAACCTCACCACGACCTCTTCAAAGACTATATTTCCATGGTCAGTCTCATTAATATAACCTCATCATGACCTCTTCAAAGACTATATTTCCATGGTCAGTCTCATTAATATAACCTCATCATGACCTCTTCAAAGACTATATTTCCATGGTCAGTCTCATTAATATAACCTCATCATGACCTCTTCAAAGACTATATTTCCATGGTCAGTCTCATTAATATAACCTCATCATGACCTCTTCAAAGACTATATTTACATGACCAGTCTCATTAATATAACCTCATCACGACCTCTTCAAAGACTATATTTA
Source organism: Salvelinus namaycush (assembly GCF_016432855.1). Taxonomy (NCBI): domain Eukaryota; kingdom Metazoa; phylum Chordata; class Actinopteri; order Salmoniformes; family Salmonidae; genus Salvelinus; species Salvelinus namaycush. The sequence goes on along the minus strand of NW_024060436.1, from coordinate 8,444 downwards.
CATGACCAGTCTCATTAATATAACCTCACCACGACCTCTTCAAAGACTATATTTACATGGTCAGTCTCATTAACCTTCCAGCAAAAACTCCCCCAATGGCACCCTATTCCAGGGCCTATAGGGTAGTAGTGCACTACTTTAGACCAGGGTCTATAGGGTAGTAGTGCACTACTTTAGACCAGGGCCTATAGGGTAGTAGGGCACTACTTTAGACCAGGGCCTATAGGGTAGTAGTGCACTACTTTAGACCAGGGCCTATAGGGTAGTAGTGCACTACTTTAGACCAGGGCCTATAGGGTAGTAGTGCACTACTTTAGACCAGGGCCTATAGGGTAGTAGTGCACTACTTTAGACCAGGGCCTATAGGGTAGTAGTGCACTACTTTAGACCAGGGCCTATAGGGTAGTAGTGCACTACTTTAGACCAGGGCCTATAGAGTAGTAGTATACACCCTCCAGCCTTAGTCTGTGTTCATTCCTCTCTGATTCTGTTCCAATTCCCTTACAGGCTCCTTAAATCCAGCAGAGACAGACCAATGACTATTTTCCTGGCGTACGTTCCTGTAGCTAATATCTTTGGAAGTGTGTTCCAAATGGCCCTCTATTCCATTCCCTAAGGGGTGCTGGTCAAAAGAAGTGCACTACCTAGGGAAGAGGGGTTCCAATTAGGACGCATCCTAACCTTTCTCCTCGGGAAGGTACTTAAGCAGCCACGGTAGAGTTTACTGAGCAGTAAAAAGCTCTTCCCATTTAGAAGACTGATCAAACATTGACTAACTGAATTATTTTCAGTATAAAACACGATTCACTGGTTTTATTAACCATGCTGGGGTATGGTGGAGTTTAGCAAAGAAAGACATAATGTATATATAATATAACCATCTATACATATATATAAATATATAATATAACCATCTATACATATATAAAATATATCCATCTATAGATATATATAAATATTTTAAAAATCCATCTATACATATATAATCTACATATATATATATATATACATATAAAATGTATCCATCTATACAGATATATATAAATATAAAATATATCCCTCTATACATATATATATATATACACACACACACATATAAAATGTATCCATCTATAGATATGTATAAATATAAAATATATCCATCTATAGATATATATATACCTATAAAATATATCCATCTATACATATATAATCTATATATATATATATATATATATATACATATAAAATGTATCCATCTATACATATATATACATATAAAATATATCCATCTATACATATATATACATATAAAATATATCCATCTATACATATATATACCTATAAAATATATCCATCTATACATATATAATCTATATATATATATATATACATATAAAATGTATCCATCTATACATATATATACATATAAAATATATCCATCTATACATATATATACATATAAAATATATCCATCTATACATATATATACATATAAAATATATCCATCTATACATATATGATCTATACATATAAAATATATACATCGATAGATATATATATACATATTTAATATATCCATCTATACATATATGAAAATAAAATAAATATCCATCAACACATATATGATCTATATATGATCATATAACATATATCCAGATACTGTCCTTGTCCTCATATTGGACTAGTAGAGCTGTCCTTGTCCTGATATTGGACTAGTAGAGCTGTCCTTGTTCTGATATTGGACTAGTAGACCTGTCCTTGTCCTCATATTGGACTAGTAGAGCTGTCCTTGTCCTCATATTGGACTAGTAGAGCTGTCCTTGCCCTGATATTGGACTAGTAGACCTGTCCTTGTCCTGATATTGGACTAGTAGAGCTGCCCTTGTCCTCATATTGGACTAGTAGACCTGTCCTTGTCCTCATATTGGACTAGTAGACCTGTCCTTGTCCTCATATTGGACTAGTAGAGCTGTCCTTGTCCTCATATTGGACTAGTAGAGCTGTCCTTGTCCTCATATTGGACTAGTAGAGCTGTCCTTGTTCTGATATTGGACTAGTAGACCTGTCCTTGTCCTCATATTGGACTAGTAGAGCTGTCCTTGTTCTGATATTGGACTAGTAGACCTGTCCTTGTCCTCATATTGGACTAGTAGACCTGTCCTTGTCCTCATATTGGACTAGTAGAGCTGTCCTTGTCCTCATATTGGACTAGTAGAGCTGTCCTTGTCCTGATATTGGACTAGTAGACCTGTCCTTGTCCTGATATTGGACTAGTAGAGCTGCCCTTGTCCTCATATTGGACTAGTAGAGCTGCCCTTGTCCTCATATTGGACTAGTAGAGCTGTCCTTGTCCTCATATTGGACTAGTAGACCTGTCCTTGTCCTCATATTGGACTAGTAGAGCTGTCCTTGTCCTCATATTGGACTAGTAGAGCTGTCCTTGTCCTCATATTGGACTAGTAGAGCTGTCCTTGTCCTCATATTGGACTAGTAGAGCTGCCCTTGTCCTCATATTGGACTAGTAGAGCTGTCCTTGTCCTCATATTGGACTAGTAGAGCTGTCCTTGTCCTCATATTGGACTAGTAGAGCTGTCCTTGTCCTGATATTGGACTAGTAGAGCTGTCCTTGTCCTCATATTGGACTAGTAGAGCTGTCCTTGTCCTCATATTGGACTAGTAGAGCTGTCCTTGTCCTCATATTGGACTAGTAGAGCTGTCCTTGTCCTCATATTGGACTAGTAGAGCTGCCCTTGTCCTCATATTGGACTAGTAGAGCTGTCCTTGTCCTCATATTGGACTAGTAGAGCTGTCCTTGTCCTCATATTGGACTAGTAGACTTAATCCCCTTTAAATGATCTGGGATCAGTGTTTCCTCTAGGAGTTTTTAATCCCCATTAAATGACCGGGGATCAGTGTTTCCCCTAGGAGTTTTTAATCCCCATTAAATGACCGGGGATCAGTGTTTCCCCTAGGAGTTTTTAATCCCCATTACATTATCAAAACTGGGATCAGTGTTTCCCCTAGGAGTTTTTTCAGCGGTGGGAGAGGGGGGGGGGGGGGGGGGGGGGGTTGCATTGCTACTAGCGTTAGCGCAATAACATGCTAGCTGTTCCCATAGACTTCAAGTCATTAAGCCAACGACTATCCATTTAAAAGCGTGTCTAGGCAGAAATGTAAATATAGGAAATAATGACATCCTATTGTTTGCAGCGGTGAGCAACAGTTTAGTAGCGGTGGGCCACCGCTGCTCAATGAATATAGGGGAAACACTGCTGGGATGAAAGCATTGGAGGTGGAAATGAAACATCACGGCGGCATGAGGCAAGCGTCTCTCTGTCCTACAAAGATGATTTACATCTGACAGCTAAATGACCAGGAAAAGTACCTTCATCATCCACAGATCATCTCTGAAAGGTAGAGATGATTTACATCTGACAGCTAAATGACTAGGAAAAGTACCTTCAACATCAGCAGATCCACAGATCATCTCTGAAAGGTAGAGATGATTTACATCTGACAGCTAAATGACCAGGAAAAGTAGCTTCAACATCCACAGATCCACAGATCATCTCTGAAAGGTAGAGATGATTTACATCTGACAGCTAAATGACCAGGAAAAGTAGCTTCAACATCAGCAGATCCACAGATCATCTCTGAAAGGTAGAGATGATTTACATCTGACAGCTAAATGACCAGGAAAAGTACCTTCAACATCAGCAGATCCACAGATCATCTCTGAAAGGTAGAGATGATTTACATCTGACAGCTAAATGACCAGGAAAAGTAGCTTCAACATCAGCAGATCCACAGATCATCTCTGAAAGGTAGAGATGATTTACATCTGACAGCTAAATGACCAGGAAAAGTACCTTCAACATCCACAGATCATCTCCGAAAGGTAGAGATGATTTACATCTGACAGCTTGTCCTTCTTATCGTTGTGTCTCCACCAATCAACAAGCGCTATCTAAGAGCAAGGATGCTTCCAAAATGGTTTCCTTAATGGAGAAGTGGGTGCCATTTGGGTCACAGTCCAATATCTTCTACTCTGGTAGGACTGTAGTAACAAGAACACTTTCTCCTTCTAGGTCCGTATTTACAAAGCGTCTCCGATAGTAGGAGTGTTGATCTAGGATCAGTTTAGCATTAGAGAGAGAGAACCTGATCCTAAATCAGCTCTCTGAAGCTCTGTGTGAATACGGGCCCTGATGTGCTTCTGCGTAGGGTTCTGCATCATTTAGGCTACACTGCCTGTCTGTCTGTCTGTCTGTCTGTCTTGTCTGTCTGTCTGTCTTGTCTGTCTTGTCTGTCCTGTCTGTCTGTCTGTCTGTCTGTCTGTCTTCACTTTGTGGAACAGAAAAACGTTGTAGTAATTGTTGAGTACAGATATACACCATCCTGGATTGGTAACTATAGCAGAGACTCTGAGTACAGATATACAACATCCTGGATTGGTAACTATAGCAGAGACTCTGAGTACAGATATACAACATCCTGGATTGGTAACTATAGCAGATCAGAGACTCTGAGTACAGATATACAACATCCTGGATTGGTAACTATAGCAGAGACTCTGAGTACAGATATACAACATCCTGGATTGGTAACTATAGCAGATCAGAGACTCTGAGTACAGATATACAACATCCTGGATTGGTAACTATAGCAGAGACTCTGAGTACAGATATACAACATCCTGGATTAGTAACTATAGCAGAGACTCTGAGTACAGATATACACCATCCTGGATTGGTAACTATAGCAGAGACTCTGAGTACAGATATACACCATCCTGGATTGGTAACTATAGCAGAGACTCTGAGTACAGATATACACCATCCTGGATTGGTAACTATAGCAGAGACTCTGAGTACAGATATACAACATCCTGGATTGGTAACTATAGCAGAGACTCTGAGTACAGATATACACCATCCTGGATTGGTAACTATAGCAGAGACTCTGAGTACAGATATACACCATCCTGGATTGGTAACTATAGCAGAGACTCTGAGTACAGATATACACCATCCTGGATTGGTAACTATAGCAGAGACTCTGAGTACAGATATACAACATCCTGGATTGGTAACTATAGCAGAGACTCTGAGTACAGATATACACCATCCTGGATTGGTAACTATAGCAGAGACTCTGAGTACAGATATACACCATCCTGGATTGGTAACTATAGCAGAGACTCTGAGTAAAGATATACAACATCCTGGATTGGTAACTATAGCAGAGACTCTGAGTACAGATATACACCATCCTGGATTGGTAACTATAGCAGAGACTCTGAGTACAGATATACAACATCCTGGATTGGTAACTATAGCAGAGACTCTGAGTACAGATATACACCATCCTGGATTGGTAACTATAGCAGAGACTCTGAGTAAAGATATACAACATCCTGGATTGGTAACTATAGCAGAGACTCTGAGTACAGATATACACCATCCTGGATTGGTAACTATAGCAGAGACTCTGAGTACAGATATACACCATCCTGGATTGGTAACTATAGCAGAGACTCTGAGTACAGATATACACCATCCTGGATTGGTAACTATAGCAGAGACTCTGAGTACAGATATACACCATCCTGGATTGGTAACTATAGCAGAGACTCTGAGTACAGATATACACCATCCTGGATTGGTAACTATAGCAGAGACTCTGAGTAAAGATATACAACATCCTGGATTGGTAACTATAGCAGATCAGAGACTCTGAGTACAGATATACACCATCCTGGATTGGTAACTATAGCAGAGACTCTGAGTACAGATATACACCATCCTGGATTGGTAACTATAGCAGAGACTCTGAGTACAGATATACACCATCCTGGATTGGTAACTATAGCAGAGACTCTGAGTACAGATATACAACATCCTGGATTGGTAACTATAGCAGAGACTCTGAGTACAGATATACAACATCCTGGATTGGTAACTATAGCAGAGACTCTGAGTACAGATATACAACATCCTGGATTGGTAACTATAGCAGATCAGAGACTCTGAGTACAGATATACAACATCCTGGATTGGTAACTATAGCAGATCAGAGACTCTGAGTACAGATATACAACATCCTGGATTGGTAACTATAGCAGAGACTCTGAGTACAGATATACAACATCCTGGATTGGTAACTATAGCAGAGACTCTGAGTAAAGATATACAACATCCTGGATTGGTAACTATAGCAGATCAGAGACTCTGAGTACAGATATACAACATCCTGGATTGGTAACTATAGCAGAGACTCTGAGTAAAGATATACAACATCCTGGATTGGTAACTATAGCAGATCAGAGACTCTGAGTACAGATATACACCATCCTGGATTGGTAACTATAGCAGAGACTCTGAGTACAGATATACAACATCCTGGATTGGTAACTATAGCAGATCAGAGACTCTGAGTACAGATATACAACATCCTGGATTGGTAACTATAGCAGAGACTCTGAGTACAGATATACACCATCCTGGATTGGTAACTATAGCAGAGACTCTGAGTACAGATATACACCATCCTGGATTGGTAACTATAGCAGAGACTCTGAGTACAGATATACACCATCCTGGATTGGTAACTATAGCAGAGACTCTGAGTACAGATATACAACATCCTGGATTGGTAACTATAGCAGAGACTCTGAGTACAGATATACACCATCCTGGATTGGTAACTATAGCAGAGACTCTGAGTACAGATATACACCATCCTGGATTGGTAACTATAGCAGAGACTCTGAGTACAGATATACACCATCCTGGATTAGTAACTATAGCAGAGACTCTGAGTAAAGATATACAACATCCTGGATTGGTAACTATAGCAGATCAGAGACTCTGAGTACAGATATACACCATCCTGGATTGGTAACTATAGCAGAGACTCTGAGTACAGATATACACCATCCTGGATTGGTAACTATAGCAGAGACTCTGAGTAAAGATATACAACATCCTGGATTGGTAACTATAGCAGAGACTCTGAGTACAGATATACACCATCCTGGATTGGTAACTATAGCAGAGACTCTGAGTAAAGATATACAACATCCTGGATTGGTAACTATAGCAGAGACTCTGAGTACAGATATACACCATCCTGGATTGGTAACTATAGCAGAGACTCTGAGTAAAGATATACAACATCCTGGATTGGTAACTATAGCAGAGACTCTGAGTACAGATATACACCATCCTGGATTGGTAACTATAGCAGAGACTCTGAGTAAAGATATACAACATCCTGGATTGGTAACTATAGCAGAGACTCTGAGTACAGATATACACCATCCTGGATTGGTAACTATAGCAGAGACTCTGAGTACAGATATACAACATCCTGGATTGGTAACTATAGCAGAGACTCTGAGTACAGATATACACCATCCTGGATTGGTAACTATAGCAGAGACTCTGAGTAAAGATATACAACATCCTGGATTGGTAACTATAGCAGAGACTCTGAGTACAGATATACACCATCCTGGATTGGTAACTATAGCAGAGACTCTGAGTAAAGATATACAACATCCTGGATTGGTAACTATAGCAGAAGACTCTGAGTACAGATATACACCATCCTGGATTGGTAACTATAGCAGATAGGACTCTGAGTAAAGATATACAACATCCTGGATTGGTAACTATAGCAGAGACTCTGAGTACAGATATACACATCCTGGATTGGTAACTATAGCAGAGACTCTGAGTACAGATATTACACCATCCTGGATTGGTAACTATAGCAGAGACTCTGAGTAAAGATATACAACATCCTGGATTGGTAACTATAGCAGAGACTCTGAGTACAGATATACACCATCCTGGATTGGTAACTATAGCAGAGACTCTGAGTAAAGATATACAACATCCTGGATTGGTAACTATAGCAGAGACTCTGAGTACAGATATACACCATCCTGGATTGGTAACTATAGCAGAGACTCTGAGTAAAGATATACACCATCCTGGATTGGTAACTATAGCAGAGACTCTGAGTACAGATATACACCATCCTGGATTGGTAACTATAGCAGAGACTCTGAGTAAAGATAACAATCCTGGATTGGTAACTATAGCAGAGACTCTGAGTACAGATATACCACATCCTGGATTGGTAACTATAGCAGAGACTCTGAGTAAGATATAACATCCTGGATTGGTAACTATAGCAGAGACTCTGAGTAGTATACACATCCTGGATTGGTAACTATAGCAGAGACTCTGAGTAAAGATATACAACATCCTGGATTGGTAACTATAGCAGAGACTCTGAGTACAGATATACACATCCTGGATTGGTAACTATAGCAGAGACTCTGAGTAAAGATATACAACATCCGGATTGGTAACTATAGCAGAGACTCTGAGTAAAGATATACACCATCTGGATTGGTAACTATAGCGAGACTCTGAGTAAAGTATACAACA
>NW_024060435.1:0-24628 GCF_016432855.1 Salvelinus namaycush | reverse complement strand
GTCCGGGAACGTATTGCCGTCGAGGTCACGGTCCGGGAACGTATTACCGTCGAGGTCACGGTTCGGGAACGTATTACCGTCGAGGTCACGGTCCGGGAACGTATTACCGTCGAGGTCACGGTCCGGGAACGTATTACCGTCGAGGTCACGGTTCGGGAACGTATTACCGTCGAGGTCACGGTCCGGGAACGTATTGCCCGTCGAGGTCACGGTTCGGTTAGCGGAAAAAACAAAATACCAAGAGTTACTGTAGCATTTAGGTGTTTATTTAAGAAAATCCAAAAGTGTTGGTACATCCTGGTTCCATATATGATCATGACTCGTCTAAGGCCTGCTGAGAGTACAATCAGGAATGGCAACACTGTATTTTCTTACACGATAAAAAACAATACGATTACACTCATCGACAACACTAAAATCAAGTGCAATGTGTGAAATCAATATGTAAAACACGGCTCAGGACATTATACAGGCCTGTTGTTACGAGAATTTTGTTCTCAGTTGTTCATAATACCCAAATTGAATTAATTACTCAGCCTGAAACCCAGAATTTGTAAGAAACTGGTTGAAATGAATCAGGTGGAGGCCCAGCTACGATAGTCAGGAATGTTTATTTTAGAGAGCTCTGCTGTGTATAACGTTCCTTTAACTCCTTCTCTTAAGCTACGCACATACATACACACTAAACTTTGGATTCTCCCTTCTTCTCCTGGAGTCTCACCAAAGTTTATTACCACACAGCTGACAGTTCCAGTTCCAGTCCCCTCCAGATACGGGTAATCTGGAGGGGGGCTCTCCATGTCTTATGTTATCTCCCCAGCTAGAAACATAACTAGTACTCAGAGAACGGACCCATATCCACAGCTAGAAACATACCTAGTACTCAGAGAACGGACCCATATCCACAGCTAGAAACATACCTAGTACTCAGAGAACGGACCCATATCCACAGCTAGAAACATACCTAGTACTCAGAGAACGGACCCATATCCACAGCTAGAAACATACCTAGTACTCAGAGAACGGACCCATACCCACAGATAGAAACATACCTAGTACTCAGAGAACGGACCCATATCCACAGCTAGAAACATGTCTAGTACTCAGAGAACGGACCCATATCCACAGCTAGAAACATACCTAGTACTCAGAGAACGGACCCATATCCACAGCTAGAAACATACCTAGTACTCAGAGAACGGACCCATACCCACAGATAGAAACATACCTAGTACTCAGAGAACGGACCCATATCCACAGCTAGAAACATGTCTAGTACTCAGAGAACGGACCCATATCCACAGCTAGAAACATACCTAGTACTCAGAGAACGGACCCATATCCACAGCTAGAAACATACCTAGTACTCAGAGAACGGACCCATATCCACAGCTAGAAACATACCTAGTACTCTTGTAATTTATTTGGCCCGGTCAGAATCAGCTGCAAAGGGCTGCTTGAATGCAGAGGGGAGAAGTATTATTTAGTTTTTTTGCGTTTCTATCTTGCTCCGTCCGGTGGTATGAACTCTGGGGTGATGTCGGCCCAAACGTATCAACATGATGGAGGCGTTGGCAGCTGCACAGACGATTCTAGTTGAGCAGAGGATGACAATACCGTTTACATTTTATCAAATCTGTCCCATCGATTTATTGAGTCATCTTAGATCAACTCAATACTATTTTTTGAGGAAGTGCATACTGGCTACGGCGTCTGAAAATGGACAAACAGTACTTTTGCGCCTTTCTTGTTTTCCATGTGAAGGTCTTTTTAAGGGAATATGAGAGGACACTCGTTGGGTTGTCCGAGCCAACTTTGGCTAGCTACCAGCTGCACTGAAGCATGCTGGGGACTTTATACTGACACACACACGCACACACACACACACACACACCATCTATCCTGTTGCTTAGTCACTTCACCCCTACCTACATAGCTACCTCAATTACCTCGTACCCCATCGACTCGGTAACCTCTGTATATCAAATGTATTTATAAAGCCCTTCGTACATCAGCTGATATCTCAAAGTGCTGTACAGAAACTCGGCCTAAAACCCCCAAACAGCAAGCAATGCAGGTGTAGAAGCACGGTGGCTAGGGGAAAACTCCCTAGAAAGGCCAGAACATAGGAAGAAACCTAGAGAGGAACCATGCTATTACCTGGTACCCCCTGTATATAACCATGTTATTACCTGGTACTCCCTGTATATAGCCATGTTATTACCTGGTACTCCCTGTATATAGCCATGTTATTACCTGGTACTTCCTGTATATAGCCATGTTATTACCTGGTACTCCCTGTATATAGCCATGTTATTACCTTGTACTCCCTGTATATAACCACGTTATTACCTGGTACTCCCTGTATATAGCCATGTTATTACCTGGTACTCCCTGTATATAACCACGTTATTACCTGGTACTCCCTGTATATAGCCACGTTATTACCTGGTACTCCCTGTATATAGACATGTTATTACCTGGTACTCCCTGTATATAGCCACGTTATTACCTGGTACTTCCTGTATATAGCCACGTTATTACCTGGTACTTCCTGTATATAGCCACGTTATTACCTGCTACTTCCTGTATATAGCCACGTTATTACCTGGTACTTCCTGTATATAGCCACGTTATTACCTGCTACTTCCTGTATATAGCCACGTTATTACCTGGTACTTCCTGTATATAGCCACGTTATTACCTGCTACTTCCTGTATATAGCCACGTTATTACCTGGTACTCCCTGTATATAGCCACGTTATTACCTGGTACTCCCTGTATATAGCCACGTTATTACCTGGTACTCCCTGTATATAGCCACGTTATTACCTGGTACTCCCTGTATATAGCCACGTTATTACCTGGTACTTCCCTGTATATAGCCAAGTTATTACCTGGTACTCCCTGTATATAGCCACGTTATTACCTGGTACTTCCTGTATATAGCCAAGTTATTACCTGGTACTTCCTGTATATAGCCACGTTATTACCTGGTACTTCCTGTATATAGCCACAGTTATTACCTGGTACTCCCTGGTACTTCCTGTATATAGCCATGTTATTACTGGTACTGGTTCCTGTATATAGCATGTTATTACCTGTACTATCCTGTATATAGCCATGTTATTACCTGGTACTTCCTGTATATAGCCATGTTATTACCTGGTACTTCCTGTATATAGCCATGTTATTACCTGGTACTTCCTGTATATAGCCATGTTATTACCTGGTACTTCCTGTATATAGCCATGTTATTACCTGGTACTTCCTGTATATAGCCATGTTATTACCTGGTACTCCCTGTATATAGCCATGTTATTACCTGGTACTCCCTGTATATAGCCATGTTATTACCTGGTACTTCCTGTATATAGCCACGTTATTACCTGCTACTTCCTGTATATAACCACGTTATTACCTGGTACTCCCTGTATATAACCATGCTATTTTTACTCATTATTGTTATTCCCTGTGTATTTTTTATTCCTCATGTCACTATATCTATTTTATCTGGAAAGGGAGACAGCATTTCACTGTTATTCTACACCCGTTGTTTACCAAGCATGTGACAGGTAAAATGTGAGTGATTTGACACCTCCATTGTCCCCTACCTGATATGCTTGTTCCCACACCTGTTCTGTTAAGTTTCACTACTACGATAACCAACATAAAGTCTATATATATATATATATATATATATATATATATATAGAGTCTATATACATAAAGCCGATAAATATCTGTGAAGTTTCATTACTACATTCAATCAATCAATCAATCAAGTTTATTTTATATAGCCCTTCGTACATCAGCTAATATCTCGAAGTGCTGTACAGAAACCCAGCCTAAAACCCCAAACAGCAAGCAATGCAGGTGTAGAAGTACGTTAACCTACATAAAGCCAATATATATATCTGTGAAGTTTCACTACTACATTAACCTACATAAAGCCTATATATATCTCCTGTAGCCACTGTGCATTCAACTATTCTTTTCAGGAGGACAATATGTTTATATTAAGACAGAATAGAGATGTAGTCTTTTATAAAGTAGTAAAAAAGAACAGCTAAAACCAGGCCAGTAGATAGATAGATACAGAGATAGAACGATAGAACGATAGATAGAACGATAGAACGATAGATAGATAGTTAGATATATAGATAATCTTACTGTGATGTGGATGGAGGTTCATGACAGATGGAAGGAATTTCCCGACGTGAAGGTTTGCTGGGTGCCCTGTGCCCAAGTGTCCGGGCGAGGGAGGGATCCTCCTGGCTGCAGCAGCAGAACTGAGTCGGTGGGTCTCCATAGCCAACAGGGGAGGGGGTACATGGACAGACCGAGGGGGGCCGAAATCTCGGCCATCCATTCTCCAGTGTTGGGGGGGCCGTCCGGAGCTAGCACTGTGTCCGGGATAGTGTTCCCAAAGAGCCGCTGAAGGCTAGGCTGGCTGTGGGTCTCCCTGTGGATCCATGCCCATCGACATCCTGACCTATAAAAACACCCAGCAAATCGCTTGACACACAATCACACCGTACGTCTGTCTCTGCCGAGGTCAGATCATAAGACTAGTAACAAACGGTTTTTTGGGAGATTTTCAGTCGTTTTTACCCAAGAGCCTAACCGGAATCTACGGAGCTCGGTCCATTAGAGGGGCAATGACGCAGTTTAGAAAAACACTTTAAAAAAAATTAATTTACAATCTTCCATAAACACGCATATGGGAATAACGGTTAAGCAGTTGTAGAGACCCTTCATATGAGCCACTGTGTGCTAATAATAATATGATTATTGAACGGTGTAGCTGACCAGCTGCGTTTCTTCCACGACTCTCAGGCAGACGGTGAAGCCGTCGCTCTTCCCGCATAGCGGGGCAGTGGACTGAGCGGTTAGTTGGAACAGACTGGAGGTATCAGGATCCCAAATGATCCAAAACCCCGTCCAGCCAAAAACACTCGTCGTCAAATGGACTCCTTCTATAATATGGATTCCTTCTAGAATAGCCTCGATGGCCGAGTTGTTCCGTCAGCCCTGAACCAGCCAGCTCCACGGACCAAACGGCTCGATATAAAAAACCAATACACCGTAAATATCACAGGCGCAAACTGGTTAAAAAATAAATAAAATACGGTTGCGGAAGAGCACCGTTTCTTTTATCAGAAGAGTTTGGCGGTGTGTTGGAGCCTCTTGATCCGCAGTTAGTGTTAAGATATCCCCGATGCTGCCTGGAGGATCTGACCCCAGCCCGTTCACACCCAAACGGCTGTTCACACAACTCCTCGGCGGAAAATGTGTAAAATGTAAGAAAATACTATTTATATAACATTAGATGGCAAGCCTACTGCCGAGTCAGTTTTAGTTCGTGTGTATTTAAAAACACACTAAACAGCCTGATAATAACATTTAAATTTGTGTTTATGCCAAATGCAGCCAAGCGATTAGACTCGGCTAGTCTCGCGTTGTTTTTAAATGTAGAATAATTATCTAAACGGTAGTCCTGAATGACTCTTATGTGGGTTATCTGAAACATTAAATCGTCAAATTAAAAACGGGACTTTTCGTGCTGGGAAAGAAAAGCCTGAATGGTCAACTCGTAATTAATTCCAGGTTTCTAGCAATTGCTTCTTGTTGTGGACTACTTACGGTCTGCTTAGGTACAGGTTATTAACAAAACGCAATTTGAGTGTTTTAAAAAATAAATATAAGCTAAAGTCTTATTAAAAGTACCAAAAATATATATATTTTCATAAGTTATTTTAGTAAAAACGGGCTAAATGTTGAATTTAACCTTCAAAACTGGCAGAGTATCGAGTTGCCTGGTCACACGCTTTTTGAGTCGTGGCAGGCAGCAGATCTGATAAAACATTATTTATTTATTTTAAATCACATTATTTCGACGGTTTAGATCTCTATAAAGAAGCGATAATCATTTATTCCGAGACAGCCTGTTAGTGGGGGTGTGCGGCGCATTTATTCCGAGGCACCAGCCTGTTAGTGGGGGTGTGCGCCGCAGCAGGCCATGCGGCGCAGGGAGAGGCTCCGGCGGCCACGTTTCAAACTTTTCTCGGGTCCATTATTATGAAAGTAAACTTTAGCAGTTAAAACCCCGCTGTTGTTCTCCCGTATCTAAACAACGAACAGATCCAACTACAACGTTTCAAAGTAACGATAAAACACAGCTAACCTCCCCGCCTGTTTTACTGATTAACCTTTAAGCAAAAACATGTTAAAAACAGATTTTTTTTTTAACAAGGTTTTGCGATATTAGGCGACGAGAGTGACAGTTCGGAGAACAAGTTAGCCTCTTACTTGAGAAGGAAACGTGTTTAGAAACCAGTAAAATCCTTATTTTGGTCTGAATCGATCCGTTGGTTCTGTACTGTTATCAGGCCGTTCTGTTCTATGATCCATCTGGGCCGTCCTAAATGAGCGGGGGGGGGGACATTGGGGGAACAAGGCCCCTTCGTCCGACCATTAAAATCCTCCGCAATGAAACACGCATTGTTTTTACAAGGAGCTCCGCAAACCCACTCTCTGATTGGCCGAGGGAGGTGTCAGTCACCCGGATGTATACACTTGGTCCAGCGCCAGCTTTATAAAACCCCAATTATGGCCCAAGGAGTCTGACCGTTTCAAGGGCCCCTGCCTTCAAAACTCAGTGATCAAAACAAGCAGTGGAATTTTTGGAGGGGGGAGTCGGTTTCCAGGCGGCCCTGGTGTTCCTTGCTGATAGAAGTAGTCTGTGTAGAGAGACTTCAGGACCGCAGTAGAGACTCACACAGCTCTGCAGTCAGGCAGGAGGGGGGGGGGGGGCGACTCCGGGCCGTTGAACGCAATCAAAGCTGTTATAGTGTGTAGGGGCGTTATTAACAGTGTTATGGGTGGTCTGGGTGTTAATGTAACAGCTGTATGACCATAATGCATTATGGTATGTAAAATGGCACCATATGCAAGGTAAGGGGGGTGTAGGCTATATGTGGATTATGGTGCTCATGGCTTAAAACACAACTGTTTAAATAAAACCCTCTCAACATTCTAAATAACCCATAACCCATCTCTCACAACCCTGATCCCATCCACAGGTCTCTACCCACTCAGACTCAACCTAGCTGAAAATTATTATAGATTAGATGTATTAAAAAGGACAGTTACCTTTCATTCCTATTGGACCACAGGACCAGAGTTACCTTTAATTCCTATTGGACCAACAGGACCAGAGTTACCTTTAATTCCTATTGGACCACAGGACCCCTTTAATTCCTATTGGACCACAGGACCAGAGTTACCTTTAATTCCTATTGGACCACAGGACCAGAGTTACCTTTAATTCCTATTGGACCACAGGACCCCTTTAATTCCTATTGGACCACAGGACCAGAGTTACCTTTAATTCCTATTGGACCACAGGACCAGAGTTACCTTTAATTCCTATTGGACCACAGGACCAGAGTTACCTTTAATTCCTATTGGACCACAGGACCAGAGTTACCTTTAATTCCTATTGGACCAACAGGACCAGAGTTACCTTTAATTCCTATTGGACCACAGGACCAGAGTTACCTTTAATTCCTATTGGACCACAGGACCAGAGTTACCTTTAATTCCTATTGGATAACAGGACCAGAGTTACCTTTAATTCCTATTGGACCACAGGACCAGAGTTACCTTTAATTCCTATTGGACCACAGGACTAGAGTTACCTTTAATTCCTATTGGACCACAGGACCAGAGTTACCTTTAATTCCTATTGGACCACAGGACCAGAGTTACCTTTAATTCCTATTGGACCACAGGACTAGAGTTACCTTTAATTCCTATTGGACCAACAGGACCAGAGTTAACTTTAATTCCTATTGGACCAACAGGACCAGAGTTACCTTTAATTCCTATTGGACCACAGGACCAGAGTTACCTTTAATTCCTATTGGACCACAGGACCAGAGTTACCTTTAATTCCTATTGGACCACAGGACCAGAGTTACCTTTAATTCCTATTGGACCACAGGACCAGAGTTACCTTTAATTCCTATTGGACCAACAGGACCAGAGTTACCTTTAATTCCTATTGGACCAACAGGACCAGAGTTACCTTTAATTCCTATTGGATCACAGGACCAGAGTTACCTTTAATTCCTATTGGACCACAGGACCAGAGTTACCTTTAATTCCTATTGGACCACAGGACTAGAGTTACCTTTAATTCCTATTGGACCAACAGGACCAGAGTTAACTTTAATTCCTATTGGACCAACAGGACTAGAGTTACCTTTAATTCCTATTGGACCACAGGACCAGAGTTACCTTTAATTCCTATTGGACCAACAGGACCAGAGTTACCTTTAATTCCTATTGGACCACAGGACTAGAGTTACCTTTAATTCCTATTGGACCACAGGACTAGTTACCTTTAATTCCTATTGGACCACAGGACTAGTTACCTTTAATTCCTATTGGACCACAGGACCAGATTTGGATGACATATCTACATCAACCAATGGTTGCGTTCCCCTGCTCAGAAGTTTTCATGCATCAACCAATGGTTGACGTGCCACGTCATCAACGGGGCCATCGAATGACAGATCTCTATAACATATGATGTGGTTAGCTGATAGGTAAAATACCTTTCCAGGTGTTGTAAGACCTGGCAGGCATCAGCAAGGAGGACTGCTCCCACTGAGACAGAGGCCTATAGAACGTGAAAGGAGGAGGAAACGTTTAGAAGGATCCCCATTAACTACTGAATATACAGCAGCTACTCTTCCTGGGGTCCATTAACTACTGAATATGCAGCAGCTACTCTTCCTGGGGTCCATTAACTACTGAATATACAGCAGCTACTCTTCCTGGGGTCCATTAACTACTGAATATACAGCAGCTACTCTTCCTGGGGTTCATTAACTACTGAACATGCAGCAGCTACTCTTCCTGGGGTTCATTAACTACTGAATATACAGCAGCTACTCTTCCTGGGGTCCATTAACTACTGAATATGCAGCAGCTACTCTACCTGGGGTCCATTAACTACTGAATATGCAGCAGCTACTCTTCCTGGGGTCCATTAACTACTGAATATACAGCAGCTACTCTTCCTGGGGTCCATTAACTACTGAACATGCAGCAGCTACTCTTCCTGGGGTCCATTAACTACTGAATATGCAGCAGCTACTCTTCCTGGGGTTCATTAACTACTGAATATGCAGCAGCTACTCTACCTGGGGTTCATTAACTACTGAACATGCAGCAGCTACTCTTCCTGGGGTCCATTAACTACTGAACCTGCAGCAGCTACTCTTCCTGGGGTCCATTAACTACTGAACATGCAGCAGCTACTCTTCCTGGGGTCCATTAACTACTGAACATGCAGCAGCTACTCTTCCTGGGGGTTCATTAA
The DNA here is from genome assembly GCF_016432855.1 of Salvelinus namaycush. NCBI lineage: Eukaryota > Metazoa > Chordata > Actinopteri > Salmoniformes > Salmonidae > Salvelinus > Salvelinus namaycush. The sequence goes on along the minus strand of NW_024060435.1, from coordinate 15,234 downwards.
CTACTGAACATGCAGCAGCTACTCTTCCTGGGGTTCATTAACTACTGAACATGCAGCAGCTACTCTTCCTGGGGTTCATTAACTACTGAACAGGCAGCAGCTACTCTTCCTGGGGTTCATTAACTACTGGACATACAGCAGCTACTCTTCCTGGGGTCCATTAACTACTGAACATGCTGCAGCTACTCTTCCTGGGGTCCATTAACTACTGAACATGCTGCAGCTACTCTTCCTGGGGTCCATTAACTACTGAATATACAGCAGCTACTCTTCCTGGGGTTCATTAACTACTGAACATGCAGCAGCTACTCTTCCTGGGGTCCATTAACTACTGAACATGCAGCAGCTACTCTTCCTGGGGTCCATTAACTACTGAACATGCAGCAGCTACTCTTCCTGGGGTCCATTAACTACTGAACATGCAGCAGCTACTCTTCTTGGGGGTTCATTAACTACTGAATATACAGCAGCTACTCTTCCTGGGGTCCATTAACTACTGAACATGCAGCAGCTACTCTTCCTGGGGTCCATTAACTACTGAACATGCAGCAGCTACTCTTCCTGGGGTTCATTAACTACTGAATATACAGCAGCTACTCTTCCTGGGGTCCATTAACTACTGAACATACAGCAGCTACTCTTCCTGGGGTTCATTAACTACTGAACATACAGCAGCTACTCTTCCTGGGGTCCATTAACTACTGGACATACAGCAGCTACTCTTCCTGGGGTCCATTAACTACTGAACATGCAGCAGCTACTCTTCCTGGGGTTCATTAACTACTGAACATGCAGCAGCTACTCTTCCTGGGGTTCATTAACTACTGAACATGCAGCAGCTACTCTTCCTGGGGTCCATTAACTACTGAATATGCAGCAGCTACTCTTCCTGGGGTTCATTAACTACTGAACATGTAGCAGCTACTCTACCTGGGGTTCATTAACTACTGAACATGCAGCAGCTACTCTTCCTGGGGTCCATTAACTACTGAATATACAGCAGCTACTCTTCCTGGGGTCCATTAACTACTGAACATGCAGCAGCTACTCTTCCTGGGGTTCATTAACTACTGGACATACAGCAGCTACTCTTCCTGGGGTCCATTAACTACTGAACATGCAGCAGCTACTCTTCCTGGGGTCCATTAACTACTGAACATACAGCAGCTACTCTACCTGGGGTTCATTAACTACTGAATATACAGCAGCTACTCTTCCTGGGGTTCATTAACTACTGAACATACAGCAGCTACTCTTCCTGGGGTTCATTAACTACTGAACATGCAGCAGCTACTCTTCCTGGGGTTCATTAACTACTGAATATGCAGCAGCTACTCTTCCTGGGGTCCATTAACTACTGAACATGAAGCAGCTACTCTTCCTGGGGTTCATTAACTACTGAACATGAAGCAGCTACTCTTCCTGGGGTTCATTAACTACTGAACATGCAGCAGCTACTCTTCCTGGGGTCCATTAACTACTGAACATGAAGCAGCTACTCTTCCTGGGGTCCATTAACTACTGAACATGCAGCAGCTACTCTTCCTGGGGTCCATTAACTACTGAATATACAGCAGCTACTCTTCCTGGGGTTCATTAACTACTGAACATGAAGCAGCTACTCTTCCTGGGGTTCATTAACTACTGAACATGCAGCAGCTACTCTTCCTGGGGTCCATTAACTACTGAACATGAAGCAGCTACTCTTCCTGGGGTCCATTAACTACTGAACATGCAGCAGCTACTCTTCCTGGGGTCCATTAACTACTGAACATGCAGCAGCTACTCTTCCTGGGGTCCATTAACTACTGAACATGCAGCAGCTACTCTTCCTGGGGTCCATTAACTACTGAACATGCAGCAGCTACTCTTCCTGGGGTCCATTAACTACTGAACATGCAGCAGCTACTCTTCCTGGGGTTCATTAACTACTGAACATGCAGCAGCTACTCTTCCTGGGGTTCATTAACTACTGAACATGCAGCAGCTACTCTTCCTGGGGTCCATTAACTACTGAACATGCAGCAGCTACTCTTCCTGGGGTTCATTAACTACTGAACATGCAGCAGCTACTCTTCCTGGGGTTCATTAACTACTGAACATGCAGCAGCTACTCTTCCTGGGGTCCATTAACTACTGAATATACAGCAGCTACTCTTCCTGGGGTCCATTAACTACTGAACATGCAGCAGCTACTCTTCCTGGGGTTCATTAACTACTGAACCTGCAGCAGCTACTCTTCCTGGGGTCCATTAACTACTGAACAGGCAGCAGCTACTCTTCCTGGGGTCCATTAACTACTGAATATACAGCAGCTACTCTTCCTGGGGTTCATTAACTACTGAACATGCAGCAGCTACTCTTCCTGGGGTTCATTAACTACTGAACATGCAGCAGCTACTCTTCCTGGGGACCATTAACTACTGAACAGGCAGCAGCTACTCTTCCTGGGGTTCATTAACTACTGAACATACAGCAGCTACTCTTCCTGGGGTCCATTAACTACTGAACATGCAGCAGCTACTCTTCCTGGGGTCCATTAACTACTGAACAGGCAGCAGCTACTCTTCCCGGGGTCCATTAACTACTGAATATACAGCAGCTACTCTTCCTGGGGTTCATTAACTACTGAACATGCAGCAGCTACTCTACCTGGGGTCCATTAACTACTGAACATGCAGCAGCTACTCTTCCTGGGGTTCATTAACTACTGAACATACAGCAGCTACTCTTCCTGGGGTTCATTAACTACTGAACATGCAGCAGCTACTCTTCCTGGGGTCCATTAACTACTGAACATGCAGCAGCTACTCTTCCTGGGGTTCATTAACTACTGAACATGCAGCAGCTACTCTTCCTGGGGTTCATTAACTACTGAATATACAGCAGCTACTCTTCCTGGGGTTCATTAACTACTGAACATGCAGCAGCTACTCTTCCTGGGGTTCATTAACTACTGAATATGCAGCAGCTACTCTTCCTGGGGTCCATTAACTACTGAACATGCAGCAGCTACTCTTCATGGGGTTCATTAACTACTGAACATACAGCAGCTACTCTTCCTGGGGTCCATTAACTACTGAACATGCAGCAGCTACTCTTCCTGGGGTTCATTAACTACTGAACATACAGCAGCTACTCTTCATGGGGTTCATTAACTACTGAACATGCAGCAGCTACTCTTCCTGGGGTCCATTAACTACTGAACATGCAGCAGCTACTCTTCCTGGGGTTCATTAACTACTGAACATACAGCAGCTACTCTTCCTGGGGGTTCATTAACTACTGAACATGCAGCAGCTACTCTTCCTGGGGTCCATTAACTACTGAACATGCAGCAGCTACTCTTCCTGGGGTTCATTAACTACTGAATATACAGCAGCTACTCTTCCTGGGGGTTCATTAACTACTGAACATGCAGCAGCTACTCTTCCTGGGGTCCATTAACTACTGAACATGCAGCAGCTACTCTTCCTGGGGTCCATTAACTACTGAATATGCAGCAGCTACTCTTCCTGGGGTCCATTAACTACTGAATATACAGCAGCTACTCTTCCTGGGGTCCATTAACTACTGAATATGCAGCAGCTACTCTTCCTGGGGTCCATTAACTACTGAATATGCAGCAGCTACTCTTCCTGGGGTCCATTAACTACTGAATATACAGCAGCTACTCTTCCTGGGGTCCATTAACTACTGAATATGCAGCAGCTACTCTTCCTGGGGTTCATTAGATACTGAACATGCAGCAGCTACTCTTCCTTCCTCTTCCTACTCTTCCTGTGTGCGCTTTAATGTCGGGTGTAAACCAAGGAGACGGCTTTTCACTGCGGCTTTGTTTGCTTTGTTTATAAATGATTTGGCAAAAGAAATGAAACAGATAAATATTGGAGTAAGATACGATGATGAAATACTAAGTCTCCGTTTATATGCCGATGATATTATTTAGAGGGCAGAAACTGAACAAGACCCTCAGAACATGTTATTATGTGCTGTCAGCTGGTGTAACAGATGGAGACTCATAATTAACCAGACTAAAACACAGATAATGACTTGGTGTAACAGATGGAGACTCATAATTAACCAGATTAAAACACAGATAATGACTTGGTGTAAAAGATGGAGACTCATGATCAACCAGACTAAAACACAGATAATGACTTGGTGTAAAAGACGGAGACTCACGATCAACCGGACTAAAACACAGATAATGACTTGGTGTAAAAGACGGAGACTCACGATCAACCGGACTAAAACACAGATAATGACTTGGTGTAAAAGACGGAGACTCACGATCAACCGGACTAAAACACAGATAATGACCGTGAAGAAACCCATAGTGGCGTGTCTGGCGGGGATGTCTGTCTGGTTGATGTGTATGCTAATAGATTATACTAATGAACGGCAGGGTAGCCTAGTGGTTAGAGCATTGGACTAGTAACCGCAAGGTTTCTTGATCGATTCCCTGAGCTGACAAGGTAGAACATCTGTCGTTCTGCCCCCTGAACAAGGCAGTTAACCCACTGTTCCCCGGTAGGCCGTCTTTGTAAATAAGAATTTGTTCTTAACTGACTTGCCTAGTTAAATAAGAAAATAAAATGTTTAGCCACTTCTGCATAGCTGTCTTGCTGGACTGTTGGTCTCTTCTTCTGTGGTCCTTTTTCTGTGGTCTCTTCTTCTGTGTTCCTTTGTTGCTCAGTTGGTAGAGTATGGAGCTTGTGACGTCAGAGGTAGTGGGTTTGATTGCTGGGACCAGCCATATGTAAAATGTGTACCCGCACGACTGTAAGTCACCTTGGATAAAAGGTGTCTGCTAAATTACATATTATATTATTGTTGTCCTGTTAGCATGGGGGGTCCTGTTAGCATGGGGGGTCCTGTTAGCATGGGGGGTCCTGTTAGCATTGGGGGTCCTGTTAGCATGGGGGGGTTCTAGTGTGACGGACACCAAGCTGGAGGACACCAAGCTGGAGGACACCAAGCTGAGGGACTGTGGCACCTTTTAGGAGCATTGCAAGGCCAGAGATAGCCAGACTAGTCGTTGGGTATTGAAGAAAAGCCATCAGTGTGTGTTCTGCCAGCAGTACAGCGGATGAAGGCGCGGCAAGAGCGTGGTGAACGGATAAACGTGGTTTTTGGACAGCGATGGAATGACGGAGAAAACCTGAGTGCAGTGGGAAGATGTGTGTTGAGGAAGAATGTGGCGCCAAGTAGAAACCGTATTCTGGAGTCTCTGATGGCACAGAAATCTTACCCCGACGAGAGGGAGTATGAACGCAGAAGATAATTTGGGCCCAGTGGGAGTTATATTTTTGGGAGAAAGTGGATCCCTACCTTTGGCTGACCCATTTTTTTGGCTGGGTAGAAAATAAGTTGGGTACTGTTAAATCTGTGAAGCTAGCTCAACGTCAATGATTTTTTTGTGTTTCTTCCATCCAGAGGGAGCGAGCACTTTGCGTCACGTGAACAAGGACAAGACTTGCTTTGCTCTCCGGAGCAGGGCGCCTTTTAAAGAAGTGATTACTTCCTGGGGTGGCGTTAAGTGTTGAGGTGAAGCATATTAAATAGAAGATTCCCCGTGTCTGTGACGCCCGCCATTTTGGTGCAACACAACGGTGGAGAGCATAGTGAAACTAGAAGGCACCATCTATCCTTTTGAGTTTTTGAAGCCAAGTCTTTGTCTGATAAAGTCATGTTTCGAAATATCACTTATCCAACTGAGCGCTTTTGTGCCGAACCCACTGAGGTGTTTCAGATGCCAAGCTTATGGTCATGTTGCAGCAGTGTGTAGGAGGGAGATTCCTTGATGTGAGAAGTGTGTAGGAGGGCATGGGGACAAAGGAATGTGTTGTATCAGTGGAGAAAAAAACAGTGTGTGTCAAATGTGCAGATGCTCATGTTGCTGGGGGGGGGGGGGGGATCAGAAGTGCCCAGTGCGAGAGAGACAGGTAGCCTAGTGGTTAAAGCGTCGGGCCAGTAACCAAAAGGTTACTAGATCAAATCCCCGAGCTGACATGGTAAAAATCTGTCGTTCTGCCCCCTGAACAAGGCAGTTAACCCACTGTTCCCCGGTAGACTGTCATTGAAAATACGAATTTGTTCTTAACTGACTTGTCTAGTTAAAATAAAATAGGTTGTCAAAGTAGAACAGAAGGTATTGTCTGAGTGAAGACAGTGAAGACAGTAGAAGATGAATAGCAGGCCTCGGCCAATTACAGAGAGATATGAACGTGTGCCTTGGTAAAGTTGGTTTCTTACCATTCATTGTCATGGCTATCAACTGTACCGCAGAAATAGAATAGATGTCATGGTGGCAGCTGCAGAGAAGTATTTGAGTGTACAAAGTTTTACTGCAGAAGAGTTGAAAGGTGGGTTGAAGGAAGGGGTTGTAACGGGTGTCTAGATCTTCCTCCTCCTCGGACGAGGAGAGGAGAGAAGGATCGGAGGACCAAAATGCAGCGGGTTGTGAATACATAATGATTTATTAAAGTAAACGACGAAATACGAAAACAAACACTTGGAAGGATTACAAAATAACAAAAACGAACGTAGACTGACCTAAACCATGAGAACTTACATATAACACGAAGAACGTAGGAACAGGTACAGACTAAAACAAACGAACGAACAAACGCTACAGTCCCGTGTGGTGCGCAGACACAGACACGGAAGACAATCACCCACAAACCAACAGTGTGAACACGCCTACCTTAATATGACTCTCAATCAGAGGAAATGAAAACCACCTGCCTCTAATTGAGAGCCATATCAGGTCACCCTTATACAAACATAGAAACATATAACATAGACTACCCACCCAAACTCACGCCCTGACCGTCAAACACATACAAAATAACAGAAAACCGGTCAGGAACGTGACAGGGGTCCAGTCCTCCCAGGCCGTCAGCCCGTTACTGCAGAAGAGTTGAAAGGTGTGTTGAAGGGGTCCCGTCCTCCCAGGCCGTCAGCCTGGTGTAGAATCAGTTAGGGTCAAAGTAGGGGAATGATTTGATTTTTTTAATGAAATACTGGTATATATACACTACCTTTCAAAAGTTTTGGGGTCACTTAGAAATGTCCTTGTTTTTGAAAGAAAAGCAGTCCATTAAAATAACATGACATTTATTAGAAATATAGTGTAGACATTGTTAATGTTGTAAATGACTATTGTAGCTGGAAACAGCAGATTTTTTATGGAATATCTACATAGGCGTACAGAGGCCCATTATCAGCAACCATCACTCCTGTGTTCCAAAGGCACGTTGTGTTAGCTAATCTAAGTTATTCATTTTAAAAGGCTAATTAATCATTAGAAAACCCTTTTGCAATTATGTTAGCACAGCTGACAACTGCTGTCCTGATTAAAGAAGCAATAAAACTGGCCTTCTTTAGACTAGTTGAGTATCTGGAGCGTCAGCATTTGTAGGTTCGATTACAGGCTCAAAATGGCCAGAAACATAGAACTTTCTTCTGAAACTCTACAGTCTATTCTTGTTCTGAGAAATGAAGGCTATTCCATGTGAGAAATTGCCAAGAAACTGAAGATCTCGTACAACGCTGTGTACTACTCCCTTCACAGAACAGCGCAAACTGGCTCTAACCAGAATAGAAAGAGGAGTGGGAGGCCCTGGTGCACAACTGAGCAAGAGGACAAGTACATTAAAGTGTCTAGTTTGAGAAACAGACGCCTCACAAGTACTCAACTGGCAGCTTCATTAAATAGTACCCGCAAAACACCAGTCTCAACGTCAACAGCAAAGAGGCGACTCCGGGATGCTGGCCTTCTAGGCAGAGTTCCTCTGTCCAGTGTCTGTGTTCTTTTGCCCATCTTAATCTTTTTATTTTTATTGGCCAGTCTGAGAAATGGCTTTTTCTTTGCAACTCTGCCTAGAAGGCACACAGCAGAGATTCAGACCTGAGACAGCAGGGGAGTCTCTCTGACCAATCAGTGATATCAAATCAATCAACCAATCAGTTAAGTCACTCTGTAAGATATACACCCCACCCCCACCCTGCCTCCAAAATGTTAAACAAGTAGTTGAGTTCTGTGATGTAATTATCATTACCTTTCTGTTCCTACCAGTGTAATTATCATTGTATTCCTGTAGGATTACCTTTCTGTTCCTACCAGTGTAATTATCTTGTAGGGATTACCTTTCTGTTCCTACCAGTGTAATTATCTTGTAGGGATTACCTTTCTGTTCCTACCAGTGTAATTATCATTGTAGGGATTACCTTTCTGTTCCTACCAGTGTAATTATCATTGTAGGGATTACCTTTCTGCTCCTACCAGTGTAATTATCATTGTAGGGATTACCTTTCTGCTCCTACCAGTGTAATTATCATTGTAGGGATTACCTTTCTGCTCCTACCAGTGTAATTATCATTGTAGGGATTACCTTTCTGTTCCTACCAGTGTAATTATCATTGTAGGGATTACCTTTCTGTTCCTACCAGTGTAATTATCATTGTAGGGATTACCTTTCTGTTCCTACCAGTGTAATTATCATTGTATTCCTGTAGGATTACCTTTCTGTTCCTACCAGTGTAATTATCTTGTAGGGATTACCTTTCTGTTCCTACCAGTGTAATTATCATTGTAGGGATTACCTTTCTGTTCCTACCAATGTAATTATCATTGTAGGGATTACCTTTCTGTTCCTACCAGTGTAATTATCATTGTAGGGATTACCTTTCTGCTCCTACCAGTGTAATTATCATTGTAGGGATTACCTTTCTGCTCCTACCAGTGTAATTATCATTGTAGGGATTACCTTTCTGTTCCTACCAGTGTAATTATCATTGTATTCCTGTAGGATTACCTTTCTGTTCCTACCAGTGTAATTATCATTGTAGGGATTACCTTTCTGTTCCTACCAGTGTAATTATCATTGTAGGGATTACCTTTCTGTTCCTACCAGTGTAATTATCATTGTAGGGATTACCTTTCTGTTCCTACCAGTGTAATTATCATTGTAGGGATTACCTTTCTGTTCCTACCAGTGTAATTATCATTGTAGGGATTACCTTTCTGTTCCTACCAGTGTAATTATCATTGTAGGGATTACCTTTCTGCTCCTACCAGTGTAATTATCATTGTAGGGATTACCTTTCTGTTCCTACCAGTGTAATTATCATTGTAGGGATTACCTTTCTGTTCCTACCAGTGTAATTATCATTGTAGGGATTACCTTTCTGTTCCTACCAGTGTAATTATCATTGTAGGGATTACCTTTCTGTTCCTACCAGTGTAATTATCATTGTAGGGATTACCTTTCTGCTCCTACCAGTGTAATTATCATTGTAGGGATTACCTTTCTGTTCCTACCAGTGTAATTATCATTGTAGGGATTACCTTTCTGTTCCTACCAGTGTAATTATCATTGTATTCCTGTAGGATTACCTTTCTGTTCCTACCAGTGTAATTATCATTGTAGGATTACCTTTCTGTTCCTACCAGTGTAATTATCATTGTAGGGTACCTTTCTGTTCCTACCAGTGAGAACAGATCAGCATTGACGCTGCAGACGGACCACTTCTCCCAAAGCACTTCCACGTTTCCTGTCAAAGACTTAAAAGCATCGGATTGGTGTAAATATTGGCTGTGGGGAGTCTCCATCATTTTTAAATCCATGACTGGGAGTGGACTTGGATACAAGGGAGGACACTGCATCCCTGGAGGTGTAGCTCAGTTCAGTTCACTGTGTGGAGAGAGAGAGACCTCTGCTGGTCACACAGAGCAACTGCACCCAGAGAGAGACATTACTATTGAGTACCACAGTATGAGTCCCAATACCCATAAAACTTAAGCGCTCAAACAACTGGTTAGATGGCATTATCTATTTCCAATAGTTGGTTTACTTTAATGTAACTGTATAGCAGGCTGGTAGGGGCTAACGTTAGCAGGCTGGTAGGGGCTAACGTTAGCAGGCTGGTAGGGGCTAACGTTAGCAGGCTGGTAGGGGCTAACGTTAGCAGGCTGGTAGGAGCTAACGTTAGCAGGCTGGTAGGAGCTAACGTTAGCAGGCTGGTAGGGGCTAACGTTAGCAGGCTGGTAGGAGCTAACGCTAGCAGGCTGGTAGGGGCTAACGCTAGCAGGCTGGTAGGGGCTAACGCTGGCAGGCTGGTAGGGCTAACGTTAGCAGGCTGGCAGGGGCTAACGCTAGCAGTCTGGTAGGGGCTAACGCTAGCAGGCTGGTAGGGGCTAACGTTAGCAGGCTGGTAGGGGCTAACGCTAGCAGGCTGGTAGGGGCTAACGCTAGCAGGCTGGTAGGGGCTAACGTTAGCAGGCTGGTAGGACTAACGTTAGCAGGCTGGTAGGACTAACGTTAGCAGGCTGTTAGGGGCTAACGTTAGCAGGCTGGTAGGGGCTAACGTTAGCAGGCTGGTAGGGGCTAACGTTAGCAGGCTGGTAGGGGCTAACGTTAGCAGGCTGGCAGGGGCTAACGCTAGCAGTCTGGTAGGGGCTAACGTTAGCAGGCTGGTAGGGGCTAACGCTGGCAGGCTGGTAGGGCTAACGTTAGCAGGCTGGCAGGGGCTAACGCTAGCAGTCTGGTAGGGGCTAACGTTAGCAGGCTGGTAGGGGCTAACGCTAGCAGTCTGGTAGGGGCTAACGCTAACAGGCTAGTAGGGGCTAACGTTAGCAGGCTAGTAGGGGCTAACGTTAGCAGGCTAGTAGGGGCTAACGCTAGCAGGCTGGTAGGGGCTAACGTTAGCAGGCTGGTAGGGGCTAACGCTAGCAGGCTGGTAGGGGCTAACGTTAGCAGGCTAGTTGGTTAGCAACCTTGCAAGCTGATTTGTAACAATAAATTCAAGTATTTGCTTGCAAGTTGGCTGAAAATGTAATTAAAACCAGAACTCAAATTGTGCAAACAGCTGTGTTTAATTTGAAGTTATTTCTGTTAGAGTTTACATAGTAGAGAGAAAAGGCTGGCGTCCCGGGTCCTCCATATTAAATCACTTCCTGGAAGAAATACACTGCTCAAAAAAATAAAGGGAACACTTAAACAACACAATGTAACTCCAAGTCAATCACACTTCTGTGAAATCAAACTGTCCACTTAGGAAGCAACACTGATTGACAATAAATTTCACATGCTGTTGTGCAAATGGAATAGACAAAAGGTGGAAATTATAGGCAATTAGCAAGACACCCCCAATAAAGGAGTGGTTCTGCAGGTGGTGACCACAGACCACTTCTCAGTTCCTATGCTTCCTGGCTGATGTTTAGAGTGGGTGGTTAGAGTGGGGGAGTAGGTAGCCTAGTGGTTAGAGGGGGGAGGCAGGTAGCCTAGTGGTTAGAGTTGGGGGGCAGGTAGCCTAGTGGTTAGAGTGGGGGGGTAGGTAGCCTAGTGGTTAGAGTGGGGGGGGGGGGGGGCAGGTAGCCTAGTAGTTAGAGTGGGGCGGCAGGTAGCCTAGTGGTTAGAGGGGGGAGGCAGGTAGCCTAGTGGTTAGAGTGGGGGGGCAGGTAGCCTAGTGGTTAGAGTGGGGGAGCAAGTAGCCTAGTGGTTAGAGGAGGCAGGTAGCCTAGTGGTTAGAGTGGGGGAGCAGGTAGCCTAGTGGTTAGAGTGGGGGAGCAGGTAGCCTAGTGGTTAGAGTGGGGGGGCAGGTAGTCTAGTGGTTAAAGTGGGGGGGCAGGTAGTCTAGTGGTTAGAGCGTTGGACTAGTAACCAGAAGGTTGCAAAATCAAATCCCAGAGCTGACAAGGTACAACCCTGTCGTTCTGCCCCTGAACAAGGCAGTTCCTATAGATAGATAGATATTTTCAGATGTTGGCACAGAAATTCTATATATTAACCGGAAGTGATGACTAATGGTTTTACATGATGTAATACAGAAGGGTCATTTACAGAATTATAACATGTCTGATCAGAATGATGGCTGGCTGGATTACATACAGGACAACATAGCAACAAGCTGCAACATAGCAGCAAGCTGCAACATAGCAACAAGCTGCAACATAGCAACAAGCTGCAACATAGCAACAAGCTGTAACATAGCAACAAGCTGCAACATAGCAACAAGCTGTAACATAGCAACAAGCTGCAACATAGCAACAAGCTGCAACATAGCAACAAGCTGCAACATAGCAACAAGTTACAACATAGCAGCAAGCTGCAACATAGCAACAAGCTGCAACATAGCAACAAGCTGCAACATAGCAACAAGCTGCAACATAGCAAACAGCTTCTCAGCACCCAGGCTCTAGGTACAGTAGTACCTAGTACAGACAACACCTGCCTCAGGTTCTGGACCCTAGACAGACAGAGCAACCTCTCAGAACCTAGACAGAGCAATCTCTCAGAACCTAGACAGAGCAACCTCTCAGAACCTAGACAGAACAACCTCTCAGAACCTAGACAGAACAACCTCTCAGAACCTAGACAGAGCAACTCTCAGAACCTAGACAGAACAACCTCTCAGAACCTAGACAGAACAACCTCTCAGAACCTAGACAGAACAACCTCTCAGAACCTAGACAGAACAACCTCTCAGAACCTAGACAGAGCAACCTCTCAGAACCTAGACAGAGCAACCTCTCAGAACCTAGACAGAACAACCTCTCAGAACCTAGACAGAACAACCTCTCAGAACCTAGACAGAAAACCTCTCAGAACCTAGACAGAACAACCTCTCAGAACCTAGACAGAACAACACAACCTCTCAGAACCTAGACAGAGCAACCTCTCAGAACCTAGACAGAACAACCTCTCAGAACCTAGACAGAACAACCTCTCAGAACCTAGACAGAACAACCTCTCAGAACCTAGACAGAACAACCTCTCAGAACCCAGACAGAACAACCTCTCAGAACCTAGGACAGAGCAACCTCTCAGAACCTAGACAGAACAACCTCTCAGAACCCAGACAGAACAACCTCTCAGAACCTAGACAGAGCAACCTCTCAGAACCTAGACAGAGCAACCTCTCAGAACCTAGACAGAACAACCTCTCAGAACCTAGACAGAACAACCTCTCAGAACCTAGACAGAAGAAACTCTCAGAACCTAGACAGAACAACCTCTCAGAACCTAGACAGAACAACCTCTCAGAACCTAGACAGAACAACCTCTCAGAACCTAGACAGAGCAACCTCTCAGAACCCTAGACAGAGCAACCTCTCAGAACCTAGAACCTAGACAGAACAACCTCTCAGAACCTAGACAGAACAACCTCTCAGAACCCAGACAGAACAACCTCTCAAACAGGTATATTTACACATTTTATTTTTTTCAATATTTGTCGGTTAGAATTTTTTTAATTTAATATTTTTTACATTCACAACTTTATATTTACATGAACCCTAAAGAATAAAGACAGACTTTCAGCACTAGTAGGTTCTGCATCTCGACCCGCCGTAGAATACTGACGGACACGCATCGTGTCATAGCTGTCACACAGGTGATGTCACAGGAGTGTGTCGGTCGGCGTGTATGAGAGTCAGAGGTTCTGGTCACGTTGTCTCCCAGGCAGAGCAGAAAGCCAATCAGAGGTTCTGTTCACGTTGTCTCCCGGGCAGAGCAGAAAGCCAATCAGAGGTTCTGTTCACGTTGTCTCCCGGGCAGAGCAGAAAGCCAATCAGAGGTTCTGTTCACGTTGTCTCCCGGGCAGAGCAGAAAGCCCAGCAGAGGTTCTGGTCACGTTGTCTCCCAGCAGAGCAGAAAGCCAATCAGAGGTTCTGTTCACGTTGTCTCCCGGGCAGAGCAGAAAGCCCAGCAGAGGTTCTGGTCACGTTGTCTCCCGGGCAGAGCAGAAAGCCCAGCAGAGGTTCTGTTCACGTTGTCTCCCGGGCAGAGCAGAAAGCCAATCAGAGGTTCTGGTCACGTTGTCTCCGGGCAGAGCAGAAAGCCCAGCAGAGGTTCTGGTCACGTTGTCTCCCAGCAGAGCAGAAAGCCAATCAGAGGTTCTGTTCACGTTGTCTCCCAGCAGAGCAGAAAGCCAATCAGAGGTTCTGGTCACGTTGTCTCCCAGCAGAGCAGAAAGCCCAGCAGAGGTTTCTGGTCACGTTGTCTCCCAGCAGAGCAGAAAGCCAATCAGAGGTTCTGTTCACGTTGTCTCCCAGCAGAGCAGAAAGCCAATCAGAGGTTCTGGTCACGTTGTCTCCCAGCAGAGCAGAAAGCCCAGCAGAGGTTCTGGTCACGTTGTCTCCCAGCAGAGCAGAAAGCCAATCAGAGGTTCTGGTCACGTCTCCCAGCAGAGCAGAAAGCCAGCAGTATAGACGAGGAGGATCAGGAGTGGATCAGGATAATATACTGGAAACAGCAGAGAGCTGGGGAGTGTGGCAGCCCGGAGGGTCAGAGGTTAGAGGTCAGGCTGGAGTTCAGTATCCAGTCAGTCTGGAAGGACTCCTCTTCACTGAGGCCTTTTCTGGGCTCGGTGTGTGTGTGTGTGTGTGTGTGTGTGTGTGTGTGTGTGTGTGTGTGTGTGTGTGTGTGTGTGTGTGTGTGTGTGTGTGTGTGTGTGTGTGTGTGTGTGTGTGTGTGTGTGTGTGTGTGTGTGTGTGTGTTCAGTACCCTGTGGTGATGTTGGTGAGTGTGTGTGTGTTTGAGCCCGGTGCAGTGAAGCTATAGGCAGCGTAGGCCACAGCTGATCCTAACATCAACCCTGTCATGTACGATACAGTCATAGTGTTACCTAGACACAGGGAGGAGAGGAGAGGAGAGGAGAGGAGAGGAGAGGAGAGGAGAGGAGAGGAGAGGAGAGGAGAGGAGAGGAGGAGGAGAGGGGAGAGGAGAGGGAAGGAGGGAAGGAGGGAGAAGAGGGGAGGAGAAGAGAGGGAGGTAGGAGAGGAGAGGAGAGGAGAAGAGAAGAGAAGAGAGGGAGGGAGGGAGGGAGGGAGGGAGGGAGGGAGGGAGGGAGGGAGGGAGGGAGGGAGGGAGGGAGGGAGGAGAGGAGATTATTATACAGGTTATAGATAGGGCACGGTCAATGTAGAAAATCCTCCTAAATTGTAGGAGGAGATCCTGCTGCAGTTTAGTAGTTTCCAGTATTACAATATAGAGTGTATATACAGTCACTGTAAAATAAATATACAATACTGAGCTATATTTTGTGCACAAAAAAAATGTGGAAAATCATATGATTTTAAACTATTACAATTGTTTAGAGAAAGATATTCTGTTTAAAAGGTAAACATTTAATAGTTAAATGTTTTGGCACCCCTGTTTTCAAGACCCCATCACCTTCCCCTTGCGAGGATAACGACACAAACCTTTTCTAAAATGTTTTCTGAGA